>NW_027311764.1:0-139043 GCF_918797505.1 Bemisia tabaci
AAGGTGATTCCAAGTGATCTAGGGAAGGCAACCGCCACCACGTAGCGCTGCTACGTGAGTGAGTCTTCAGGAAGGAATTGTCGTCGCCACTTTGATTTTTATGAAGGAAATCGATCCATAACGTGTAGCCGCATAAATTCTGAGCACAATGATACCAAATTTGTCAAGAATTATTGCAAAAATATACCCGAAAGTACGGGAACGGATTTTACATAGGGTATCGTAATGAGTAAGAGAGAGATAGCGATATGCCGATGTCAGCTGCATGCTGCATGGTTGCCGTTGCGGTTGCCCAATTCCTACTTTTGGGTTGCCCCGTGAATCCCCTGATTGTTTTGATTTCGTTTTCTGAGTTCTCATTCTGCAAGTAGATTGCTGACTATCGTATTAGAAATGCAATAGTGAGAATATTCATCCGTGTAAGATGTGTCGTAAAATGTGTCAACTATCGTTTTCGCGACAAGTTTGAACCAGATTTGTGCTAATACCATAAATTATGTAAATTCATTATTTGTTTCATGTTTGTTTCCATACAAGTTTGGAGGTTAGCAATGAACAGTTCCTTTGCTCCTTGATGTAGATACATAACAATATTTTTTACATTGGATGTTTGACACTGCAAAAGCAGTGAACCATTACAAAATTGTGATGTCAGGTAATACAGCCTCCCACTACCTTGTTGTTTCGAATTCAGGTGTATCGATGATACTTCGCCAATGGTTTCGTTACAGCACTGAAAACCTAACAAAGAAAGTTACGCAGTCTTTGATTCAACCCTCTTTCTCCTCCCCAATTCTATCTTTCGTAGATGCCTTTACAAGCCTCTGAATGTTTCATAGAGTGCCTGCTTCAAACTTCCATCCCGACTGTGATCTTCCTCATAATGGTCGTAGAACGTCCAAATAGTTGGCCAACCTATAGAGTGCGGAAGAATTATTCCATCCATTAGACCTTGAAAGTAATTGTAAGAACGAGGATGGAAAATCCTCCTTCCCATGTTGAATGCCTGACAACTAACTTCCTCAAGTAGCCCGATTGTTGAAACTTTAACTGGCTATGTCAGCAAGATAAGACAAGATATTGCCCCATCTGCGCTGCGTAATATATCGATTTCCGATTCTTGTCGTGCCGACATAAATGTAAAAAATCAGGCTGCTGATTGTGATTGTGATGACACTTAGTGATCACAGGTGTCGCGAAAGGAAAAGTGGAGACAGCTCTGTGACAGAATTCATGTTTCTTGCCATAAGATATAGGAGTGTGGAGTTGGGTTGATCCACTGACCTAGCAATGTGAAATTAGTATTAGGTATGATAAAGCTCAGAAAAACACATAATTGGTCCGTCCCGTTCTGTCCTCAACATCATGTGATCAAGAGTGTTTTGGGGTCTTTCCAAAGGTCAGTTCGTGTCCTCTCAATGAGAAGAACTTGATTTTGGAAAGGCCTGCTGGCATTACTTTCACTCATCAAAACCAAAACTAAAGCATTTAATGCTAAGCAGCCACTTGAGGTAAGAAATCACAAGACATCAAAATTCAATCAGAATTGAAAATACTGAAGTAAGTATTTAATTTTACTTTTTTCAGTATTGACTTAACTTAAAATAATTCATGTCGCTAAGTGTACTTACTCCTCACTATCAATCGTAAATTCACTTCCACTAAATTTTGTCTCAATAACTATTTGAATCACGCAGGTCACTAGTTCAAGACAAGTTCTGTTATTGGTCCAATCTCAAATTAAATTTGATCGATCTCTCCCTGCCGGTTCCGTTTGAAGATTTCAAAATACCTTCGTTTCGTCAACTTAGTAATGGGCAATTTTCCCTACAGAACTGTTACGTTTAAGTTACCAAATTTCTGTTGAATGAGAGGAACAGTTGCACAAGCATAGTAACAACAAAAGCGCTATAAAGTTTTGAATTTCTTTCTTTCAGATGTTGGCTTGCATAAATTCTATTTTTACAAAATCATAGGTCAATAAATCAATTCAAGAGACCTGAATAAATCCTGTCTGTGAAAATTTGAATTAAAATTATACCTTGGAAACTGCTTCAGATTAGATTGCTTTTAAATCTCATAAAATGTTTTATCCTCTTTTATGCTTCAAACTTTCTGTTCTTGAATTTCTTAAATTTTCTTTTGAAAGTTAAGTATAAGGGTTCTCAGACGTTCAATTAAAGCAACATACATACTTTTAACATTTCAGTTGACAGATTCTGAAGATAAGAAGCTTGAGATGAGGTCTGCCGTGCTAAGGAAAAATGCTGTATGGACCTTCAGGCGTTGCCAAATTTCCTTTGATAAAATACAAATTTCCTGGTAAACTTATGAATATCTTCCTTCCAATTTTTCAGATAATTTTGTTCACAACTTAACCTAAAGCCCCTGAAAATTTCAAGGGAGAATATTCATATCTTTCCTCCAAAATAAACATTTTGTAGGAGGAAATCTGGTAACTCTCGAATGTTCATAGGACGTTTTTCCTTGGCACGGCAGAGATGTACTTCACATTCTAGAAGCAAAAGGGAGCATTTCCCTCACTTCCTTCTCTCACAGGGAAGATTGTGGATCAAAGCAAGAAATTTCCTATACCTATAAGTTCCAGGCTACTTGGTTTAACAATACAAGGAAACCCTCGAAGAAAAACATACCTACAATGCATATTAACGTTCCAACATATTCCAGACTTCCCCCTCCTTGCTCTGAACTTGACAGGAAAATTTTATGCATACATTTACTTTGTTGAAATTGATAAAAAAAAAAACCTTGAGAAAGTAATGACGTTTTAATTTCAAAATTAGTACTTAACTATTTTTAATCATTTACATTTTTTATTTTTAAATTCATATGATCCCTGCAAACAGAAGAAATTTCATTCCATCTAGGATTCATATTTTTCTTGCTTTTAATTTTTCTCATGAGGAAAAACGTTTGTCAAATCGTTTACAATTTTTCTAGAGAAAACCTCAAGTTAAACTAGATGATCGCAGCAAACAGGTTACTGTAAGAATGGAACTCAGAAAATATATAACTTCTTTAAGTTGCGCAAAACTGGATGGTTTTATCCTGTTTATTCTCAGAGGTCCAGTGGCGAGGCGTGAATGATCGGTTACCGATATCTCCAGATTTGAAGCTATGGTAATGAATCGCTTATTAAAAGTATTCGTTGCTAACACCCTGTTTATTGATCCATTTCCATAGGTTTAAAGGGTCGATCAATGGATATATCGCAAAGCACGCCCTGCCACTGCAGAGGTCCATAGTTGTTTTCAATAAAGCTTACCAAAATCTTTAAAAGTGTGAATGAATGAAAACCAGCAAAACTTATCTAAGAAAGAAAATAAAAAATTTATTAAGATAATGAGAGAAAATTTACACACATTAAGAGAGACGCTGCCAGACCATTCTAACTATGACTTATTTATTCTAACTTCAAATACTATGATACTCTGATTTCTAACCCTTTAGGATACCTACATGTAACGTTTGAGTTTTAGCGATTAAATTTAAAGAGTAATTTCTAGAACTAAAAAAAGTAAGATAGGTAAGACTAAGGGGGAAAACGATGCTCCTTGTGGCGTCTGAAGAAAATTTGAAGCCAGTCAGTCCCTACTGAGATGTGGAAAATTTCACCGATAGCGACAAGATAGACCCAGCATTTACTCTAAGTCCAGTTCCAGTTCTGGAATATGGGAGCACAGGATTGTCTGATTCATATGACTGGGGTGGTCTCTCTGCAAAAGAACATAAGGTATTTCATCAAAATTAAAAACTAAACAGTTTAGAAAATGATTATTGTTAAGTAGCATTTGACGAGCACAAAGACATGGAAGGTAGCCAACAAGACAATCCGATTTGATTGCCACATCCGGAAGTTACAGGAGAAGAGGGGAATGAAAATCACAGAAACCTCCCAGGAGAAGGGAGGGGATTCCCAACAATAATTCACTGATTCTTCGCCTCTCATGAGAATTCTTGGTAGAAAAGGACAATAGAGAACAGAGTGCAATGGCTAAGGCCGAAAAATATCCTTCCATTGAAACGTTTCAAAAGCCTTCTATTATATTTTTTGTTCTTCTGAAAAATAAACTGACAAAAATATATAATTCAAATTGTTATGAAAATATTTACGATTGTGTTAGAAATTATACAGAATATTTTAAGGAAAACTGTTGGTTCATGTATTCCTTAAAAAATTAATAAAGCATGAGCGGAGGTATAAGCACATTGCATTTGGAGGTGCACAAACAATTTCTACCGTACAGAACTCTTCTTGAACTTATTTTGAATAGACCCGTGTACTTAGCTAAATTTCTCAAAACAGTGTGTTACGACCCTCTAGATCTGAGCTACTCACATAGTCTCTGTGATTAATGAACGTGGATTCACTAATTAGCTAATTTTTTCTTTCCTTACCTCCTTGGAGAGAGTTCACCAATTTCAGAGTTGGCATGAGGCGAATTATGAATTTTCTTTCTGAGGGAGGTAGGGGGTCGCAGTGCACTTGCATCAAGGAGGGTCAGTGAGCAAGGGAAGGCACCCACCTGGGGTAGTGGGGCACACCTACAGCTTCAAGGAGAGATCTTTTACATTCTTTGATTTCACAGAAAAAATGTTGATAAAATTTTGCAGAATACAAAAATATCGCGTAGATATTTTGCAAAATCCCTTACCTTTTCTGGAGAGCACCCTCTATCTCCAAAGGTCCAAAGGTCACTGGTGCCCACTCTGGTTGGATCAGATCACAAGAATTGGTGTTCATTGAGTTAAACGTCCGGTTCTGGCAATGTCCTTACAGAGAATCCCAGTAGAGAGTGACAGGATTCACTAAAATTAATGCTGCATCAGTATGATCCTTTGACTTGTTTTTTGTTTTTTTTTTTATTTTTTATCTTGTTTCTTTTTTTTTTTTTGATTTTTTTTTTTTTTGATTTTTTTTTTAGTTTTGTAAGATTTTTTTTTTTTTTTTTGATTTTTTGGTTTTTTTGTTTTTTTGGTGATGTTCTTTTTTTTTTTTTGTTTTTTTTTTGTTATTTTGTTTTTTGTTGTTGTTTTTTGTCTTTGTTGTTTTTTTGTTTGTTGATGGATTTTTTTTTTTTTTTTTTTTTTTTTTTTTTATTTTTTTGTTTTTTTTCTTATTTTTTTTTTTTGTTATTTTTTTTTTGATGATTTTGTTTTTTTTTTTATTGTTTTTTTTTTTTTTTTTTTTTTGTTTTTATTTTTTTTTTTTTTTTGATTGATTTTTTGATTTTTTTTATTTTTTTGTGTTCTGTGTTGTTTTTGTTTTCTTTTTTTTTTTTTTTGTTTTTGTTTTGTTTTTTTTGATTTTTTTTTTTTTTTTTTTGATGTTTTTTTTTGTTTTGTTTTTTTTTTTGACCACTTGGACACCTCCTGGAAAAGAAATACATGCATTCCTGATTGAAATGAATGGCAAAGGATGGTTTTTCAGAGCAGAACATTGTATAGAAAATTTCTGTAAAATAAGCCAAGTACCTAAGTAGGCACTCTTAATAATCTACTCGATCGTCCCTCCCTCAACTGCAAAGCTCATATTATCCAGAAATTGAAGGTACCTCTTACCTGTTCAAGCATTCATTTCCTTTCTAAAATTACTTACCGTTTAAGTAATTTCTATTATCGTGTCCATCCTCTCATTCAATGAACCAAATCAAAGTTCGGTCAGAGCATACTTCAATTGGACCGCGTTAAACAGAAAGGAACCAAGCCACATCAGCTATTGCCAAAGTTAACCGGGCCATTTAGTTTTTTACGAGAGGACGTTTGTGTGGATTCCTTTGAAATTTTTAAGGAATTAGCTTCATACTCTAGAGAAAATCCACTGAAATTTGCACAAAAATCCGCACAACCGTTTTCATGTAAAAATTTAAATTGCCCGATTAAATTTGGCAATAGCTGATGTGGCTTGGTTCCTTTCTGTTTAACGCAGTCCAATTACAATTGACTTAATATTCCAGAGATACTGAAAGTTAGGTAAGCAACAGGAAAAATTCACTGAACACACATATATTTTTTAAAAATGCATAAAACTTCCCCTTTGAATTTTTGGGTCAGCCACCATCCCCTTACAACATAGTCAGTGTCGCGCTATTCCTTCGCTGGTATCCTTGTCAAAAGATTTCAGCCTTTTAAGGTGTGGGGTCGGAAATCTAGCTGTCTTTGCTCATTGATTTTAATTCATGATTCAAGATAGGTCTTTGGTTCGTCTCTGAGAGTGCATAAACATACTCGGAACATACAGCGCTTTCATTTACCAACTAATGAGAATTGTTGGCGCAAATATAGTGTTCACCCCAGTCTCCGTATATTTTGCTTGTTCCTCTAAAGTATTTCCGCCTACTGGAATAATAGGGGTTGCGTTTGAAGAAGTAAATAGAGTGTAAGAACTTACCTAAGTTACAGTGCGGTGAGCAGGTCCAGTGCGCTCGATTCCGTCCCAAAATCTTGTTAAACACAAGTTCCACACGCGATTTTTCCACAATGATGGCATTAGAATAACAAGCAAGAAAAAAACGGGAAATTCTATTCCTTATACGTAAAGGCGGTAGAGTCTTTATCAGATAAACAATTTGAACATTGTATATTGTGCAGATAAACAGAAGACATAACCTAAAGTTAGGTAAACAAAACAACAACAATCATGGCGGTCACTTTTCTCACGGCCGCTTTTCCTCACCTCAAAATCTGTTACCGTACTTTCACCTCGTAAACTGAATCAATCTCGATGAAAAATACATCAAAAAATAATACAAAAAATTAGCTATAAGTTATGGATCCGATTTGGGAAATCTTCGCAGGGAATTTGAAGTAATAGACGATTTACTGGTCGCTTCAGAAAAACGACTAGTGGCGCTCTCTGCGCGGATACGAGCTGTCCCCTAGATCACTTGGAATCACCTTAAGAAGTATGAAACCTTTAAAAAACAGCCGAGGCACAAATACTCCTTGTCAAAAAATTGGAAAATTGTCTTTTGCACACTGAGTAGTTCAATTTTCTGGCGTCATTCCCAGCTTAACGGATGATTTATTTGGATTCCAGGAGGGACAAACCGGTGGCAAATTCAGAGTATGAAACTGTCCTTTTGGATGGCCACGAGGCATGCATGTGGGGTGAGAACCGAAAGACCCTCCTTGAGTCGTGTAAACTCTTCTTTAATCTCTTAATTCCCTTTAGAAACCTTCGACGCAAGATTGTTTGATTGGTGTTCAAAATGACAATGCCAATAAAAATAATGAAAGCGGTGCCTTGAGCACAAAAAAAGTATGAAAAAAATATGTGCAGAAGAGAGAATACAATCTAGGTCGCGATGCGAAAATAGCACAAAAAACCAAGAAAAATACGGCGCCACGCGCTGGCATTATCATTATAAACTTTGTACAAATAAAAGTATAAATTGAAAAAGAGGAGAGAACGCGCGGAATAAAGAGGGGTAGTTTTTTGTCGACTTTAATCTCAGGGAAAAAAACTTGCGTAAACCCTTCTGTTTGGTTGCAATAATAAATCTCTTCACGGGTTTTTATTCAATTTTCGGAAACGCGTCGCTGAGCCGGCTTTTTTAAACCTTTGCTTTTTTAATAGTTTCCCCGATTTCGCACCCTTTTTCCGCTATTAATTTACGCTTCGGGATGAAAGGATTGCGAGGGTCTATTAGGGTTGGCATTAGGAGCGTGCTCGTTTCCGAATTTCGGGAAAATATGGATATTGTCCGTAATAAGGGTTGAATGAATGGGTGCGCGGAAGGGTTTAATTCCTGCCTCGCCGAGTATTCGTCGGAATCCTTTCGATCAACAACTTTCGATATCCAACCCGAGTTGAATTGCAGATCATATCGAGACTATCGCTTATCGATAGATCGTACTGATTCGCACATGCTACGTATCCCGCAATTGTTGCGATGCTGTTGACAGCAGCGTCTCCCCAACATATTTTATCGCTCGTGACAGTTGAAACCCGGCCGCCCTTCCTTGGTGTGGACTGTGATACGCGTTTTATTGTTGGTCCGACCGCGTGACACGCTTCAACAATTTCAACCCTTTTCGCCGAAAAATGGAAAAAATTAAAAAATTTACCATCAGAATTCGATGCAATCGACTGTGATTCAAGCGCACAGGCATCACAATTCTGAGCGCAGAAGGTAAATTCTGCCGTGCTGTGCTGAGGAAGAACGCCGCATGAGCCATCAGAAGCTGCCGTATTTCCTTCAATGAAAACCTAATTTACTAGAAAAATCGTTAATATTTTTCAATTTTTCCAGAAAATTCTCAATTTTATCTAAAACTTAATTATCTCATATCATATCTCAATTTCAAGGGAAAATACACATAATTTTCTTTTAAGATACGTGTTTTATCAGGGCAATTCGGCAACTCTCGAATGTTCATACGGCGCTCTTCCTTAGCACGGCAGAATTGTTCGGTCATATTCATAAGGAAAAAATGAATCAAGGGTTGGGCCGTACAGTGGCAACTCCTTGATTTCGAGTCGGTATACCAGCCTACCCTCACAAGACTAGGCAGTAGGCACTTATCCGGTTAAAAGGCAGATACCTACCCAAAATCGAGGTGATGTCATCCGACCTACCTTCCTAGGTATACACCTTAAATCATTTTTCCTCGTGGTTAAAGAGTCAGAAGCAGAGCAAAAAAATAAATGAAAAATGCTCGAGTGCACCGTAGTTGGTTTGAAAATAAAATACCATGTAATTGATAGTGAATGAGAGCAAATTATAATTAGAATTATTTAAAAATATAAAATATATCCACCCAGTATTTTGGATGTCAAAAATGTTTCTGATGATTTCTGATAAGTGTTTTAGGTACCCCACCCTCACATCTTTTTTCATAGTCCATTAGTGCACAAAACTGAGTGCTATGGAAGTTACATCATAATTTAAAAATTATTTAAACATACATTTTTTACCTACAAGTTACTAGTTTATTATCCTTTCGTATTCCTACCAAGAACACATGTATTATGCATTGAGATTTTTCAAAACTCTTAGAAACATTCGCTTAGATCACTAAGGCAGATTATCAGCCTTCATAGCTGCATTCCATGTGGCCTAAATTTCTCTCGCGTTTTATTTTTCTTTTTTTTCAGAGAAGTAAACAATCTAATGCCTCGAAACTTAGTGCGAATTTCCTATAAATAATAAGAAATGCATTCGCAATATTCTAAGTCAGAATATTGTTTGGTTTCCTTATAGAAATTTGAGGCATGAGAGTAAATTAGACGAAGTTAGATGTAGTCAGGCTGATTATTGTTAAATCCCTCTATCTAGTGAAATTTTTTTAGTTTCCTATATTCTTTTACGTCTGTGCCTTAAGAAAGCCTGCTTTCATTTTCTTACAAAAATTAATTTAAGAATGCAAAACATTATAAATTTATTATACAGTAAGAATTGGATCCCTGCTACTTTCATCTCTCCGAATAAAATCATAAAACGATTTTATTCTCCTATAGGTCGGACTACCAAGGTTTCTTTTCTTATCCTCAAGAGTTTGTCCTTCATTTACTTTCTTTTCTTTTTTATCTTTCTTTTTTCGGGACAAATGAGGAACGCAATGAAAAAAAGCGAAATATCGCGCAATCCGGGCTCCCGGGACAACCCTCACCGTAAGAAGTGCGCCTGGGGACCGACCAAGCGGTCAGTTGTCCCCTCCCGACGAGAACCCGAAAAACGGTCACTAATTCGGAATGATTGACGTCGGCTTGAACGCTTAATTTGAATCAATCAGCTTTCGCACATCCCCCAGGGCTTCCTCTCCAGCGGGCCTTTGAAACTCAAATTTGAGGGAAAAACGGCGCGCGCATGTCGCCGTTTTCGACACGCGTTTCGCGAGCGCGCGCTTTTTTGTCTTAAGTGCGCGGACATACCCTCCTCGCTCCCTCGTATTCAAAATCGCACCCTTATTCAAATTATTTATATGATGTCGCGAGCCCTTTGTCCGGGAATATTTTATGAGTCGGGCCAGGTTGACGGACGCGGGACCGTTTCCCCGTTTCGGACAAAAAAAGCCGCCGCCAAGGGCGCTGAGGGGAGGGGGGGTTGTCGCGGGACAATGTTACACAGCGCGCGAGCAATTAGTTCTTTCCGAACTCCCGGTTTTTCGATTTGGTCGACCTCTTTGACCCGGCGAATTTGCATAAACAAATTTTTCACTCGTCGCACCGTCCCGGCGACATCGGCGTTTCGGGGGTCTGAAAAAAACACCTTGAAACGGGGATGAGGGTGAGGCGAGAGGGATGCTGCTGAAGCGTGGCCCTGCTGCAGCTTTGCGCTGGGTGTCCGGAGGGTAGCTCGGATTCCGATCTGTAATACAAGTGTTCAGAGTGATAGTTTTATGAACGTTTTCATTGAATAGTTTAGAAGCACTCATCTAAATACTCCACATCTTTAGATCAACTTCTTTTGAAATGTTACAGAATATAACGAAAATGGGGTATCAGATTTCAGTATTGGAGGTCAATTTTTTGAGGCCTAAAGTCAAAATGGAAAAAAAAGAGAAAAAAAGAAAGATATCCGGTGGAATCAAGGATTTCTCCTGTAAAGGAGCGTACTAAGCCCTGCAGTGCTGTTAAGATTGTACAACTTGCCTCTTTACGGAGACTGACTATTCCAAAAACTATGCTACACACGTTCACCAAAATAAGCTCTGAATTTTCTCTTATTCTCTCGTGAAAATAAATTAATTGACTGCATATGATTACGGTTCCCACTAAAAATGCTCAGCAAATAGTGCAAAACTTGTAAGATGGATGCAAAATTGTAAAACTGCTCAATTTTAGCCACATTGCAAGCCTCTTTACACGCTCTTTTACTTGAAAAGTCCTCAATTATTACAAAATGTATTACTATGGATTACTTTCCGCTTTGCCGAAGAAGTTCGATAGTTGTTCAATCGATTGATAATTATTGAAGTTAAATAATTTTTTTTTTAAAAAAAAAAAAAAAAAAAAATACTTGAATGTTGCATCACGCTTAAGTACAACAGGCACTTCCACACAAACTTTTACCAAAAAATAGTCTGAAATGGCTCCGAAAGTATATGCTCCGTGGGAATGTCACGAAGCGACGGACGAAATGATTTGGAATATTCACTCTGGACGCATACTCTCAGAGTTATTTCAGAGTGTTTCGACGGTCAGATTTTGCGTTCGAATCGTCGCTCCTCTGCGTAAGAGCGTATCTCGATTTTCGCACGAGCATAATCAGAAAGCATGGATTTATGTGTGAAACAGTACGTGGAAATTTACTTCTGCCCTTACATCAGAGGAGCGACGAGATACGTGGAGGTCAAGGATTCTCGGAGAAAAGTCCCTAAACCCAGGAATCATCAATTTCTAGATCGTTTTACGGTACTTAAGAAAGCTGAAGATCCGGTTTCAGGTCTCAGTGCGGATCTGGTGGATCCCTCGACTAAATAAGGGTATGGATTCGATCGACATAAATCGATCGAAAAATGAAAACGTTAATCGATCGACGGGAATCAATTGACACCGATTCGATCGATTCACGGGCTTGTCGATCGATTCACGGTTGTCGATTGAATCGGTGTCGATCGTTTCACGTTTTCATTTTTCGATCGATTCATGTCGATGGAATCGACCCCGATTTTGTTAAATTAACTGTCGATCGAATCGGTGTCGATTGATTCACGTTCTTGTTTTTCGATCGATTCATGTTGATCGAATCGACACCGGTTTTTTAATAATTTTTCGATCGAATCGGTGTCAATCGATTCATGTCGATCGATTCACGTTTTCATTTTTCGATCGATATGAGTCGATCGAATCCATACCCTCCACTAAATGATCCGAGCGAAAGAAAACATGTAAAAACTCGGTAACGACTCACAAATTTAACCAGATGAAACCGTGAAAGCAAACCTATTATCACTCATTAAGATCAAACAGGTGATACCCCGCGGCTCGTCTTCAGGTGACCGCTTGGACAGTCCCCAAATAACCAGCGTACTACTCGAGACCCTCACAAGGGATGAAGACTGACATTGGATATAGAGACAGAAATAGTTTAAAAACAGATCGGCAACCCTCGGGTGATTCCTCATCGTCCCGGGCCCAACTAATTTATTTTGCACAAAACCGATATTTTCGGAGATTATTGCTCGTGTCCTCCCCTCACTCGAGAACGCACCGCCACCCCCAGACGACCCCCTCCCTCCCGCGGGCGGCGCCGGAGTCACGCGGTGTTGCCGTTCCCGCTATCGAAGGCGCAAACCAACACGAAAAATGGGGTGGGAATCCGCGATTCGGCAGCGCGCTACCCGTGAGTGACGCGGCGCGGGGACAATTTTTAATTTCCCTCGGTTATTAGGGGGAAGGTCTTATTGTTGAGGGCCGAGAGATTAACAAAGACCCACTGCCTCGAAATCCTCTCTCTCGCTCTGCCAGATACGTATTGACACATAAATTTTCATTTTACTGGAAAAAAGAGAGCCCGCCGCGCGGGGAGGGGGGAGCGAGGGGGGAAAAAACTCCGAGAGTGTATGTTTTTTGACAAAAACGCATCGCGTGCGACACAGCTGTTCGTGCTCTTGGCATTTTAAAAGGGTCCGCACGGGGGAGGGTCCGGTCCGGGTCTCGTGCCTCCGATACCGGAGCCAGGTTTACTAATTTCTAACCCCCCCCCCCCCCCCCTCGGTAACTCCGCTCCCGTCCCTTTAGGCTCGTTAGGTGTATTTTTAATTTTATTCTTTTCGATTTTTTCATTTTTATTCTTAATACATGCAAAAAGCGGTCGGATCTCAGACTCGGGAGGGGAGTTACGCAGCGAATAGAACCCCACACCGGGACTCACGGGAGGTCAAGCAAACCTTCTGATCAGCTGATGGAAATTAGAGATTACGTCTTGTTACACTGAGAAACAATTCTCTGCGTTTTTACCAAGGTCCGTTGGTACTTTTACCATCTCACTTTTTTTTACCAATTATTGGTAATTTCACAAAGACAGACTGGTAAGCTTACCTAAAAACCGGTATTTTTACTGTTTTTTTCAGGTAAGAATACCACTTTTAGTGGTAATCAATTCCCGGTAACTTTGCCATGTTATCTCGGTAATTCTACCACAGTCGATAAAAAAGATTGGCGTTTTTACCGAGGTCCAGTAAAATTAGCGAGAAAGTTTAATAATTTTACAGAGATTTCCCGGTAAAATTACCAATTCCATAAATGGTAATTTTACTAAGAAAAAATTGGTATCAAATAGAACCCTGAATTCTTGGTAATTTTACCCTTTTCTTGGTAAATACACTGAGATTTTTTTTGCAGTGTATAAGTTCTAAAGTCCGATGCGGTTTAATAGAAGTCGGTTTTGTCGGACAACTTAGGGTATAGTTATATATCATAAATACTCATCTCAGTAAAGTGTATCTTCCTCATTAATATGAAGTCACATTGATAACACTGTCAGTTAATAAAGTCTCATGCAAATTAATATGTAATTATGGTGACATCAAATTGGATGCATTTATATCAAAAGGGGCTATATACATATTCTAGCATGAGCTCTGAGATCCATTAGAATACATAGAGGACAAGGCTTATGTCGCTTTTCAGGCCGAATAGTCAGGGTTTTACTGTAATTTAAAGCAACACTTGCAGTGTACATTTTGGATACGAATCTTTACTCTTTTTAAACCTTTAAAAAATTAAACACTAAAAGTGGCCCGAAACTGTATGTAACAAGGTGGAGAAATGGTGCTGGGTCCACACCATTTCGCGGGGAAACAAAGCCAAGAAATACCAAAAATTAAAAT
The DNA here is from genome assembly GCF_918797505.1 of Bemisia tabaci. Classification (NCBI taxonomy): domain Eukaryota; kingdom Metazoa; phylum Arthropoda; class Insecta; order Hemiptera; family Aleyrodidae; genus Bemisia; species Bemisia tabaci. Next base: position 13,801 of record NW_027311764.1, read on the forward strand.
TAGAGTCAAAAATAAATTTTTAGAAAATAATAAATTTTTAAACCTTTAGAAAAAAATAAATAGATAAATTTATAATAATAATATAGATAATTTAAATAGAATAGATAAATTTTTAGAAAAAAATAAATTTTTAAACCTTTATAAATAATCTGATAAAAGAAAAAAAGCAGACAGTATGTAACATAAATAATACATCCTCTTTAAGCCGCCGTTAGTGTGGTTTACTCAGTGAGTAATGCGGTGTTCCAAAATGAGAAACGGATATGTTCATCAGTTTTATAAGTTGCGATGGGTGCGATTGTGAGATGTACTCCACTGATGAATGAGATAGCAACTATATAATGTATCGCGTATCCATTACTATAATCAACGCGTGCGGTGAATGGTGAATAGCCACGCTGTGCACGTTCCCTCATTAATTTAGGCTGTTAAAATTTGGATACAATAAAACTGAGGACCCCTCAAAAACAGGGATGTTTCGAAGAGCGCTCTTTCACTTGAACCTGAAGGTCTTTTCGCTGTTCTCCAAAGTTTCCAGAATAAATGGTGAAATTCACTATAAGCCAACGGGGCCGGATTTACCTACTTGCCGTCCATGGGCCGCCTGTATTTTGCCGCCCGCTTCTCATTCGTATTGAAACATCTAAAAACCATCAAGTGAACGTGCCAGCGGGGGAGGGGTGCATAAGACGCGTTTACTCGTGTTGGACACATTTTTTGGGGATACCCTTTCAACACTACTAAGAAAAGTTAAGTTTTGTTAACCTATCTCTGTGTGGACAAGGCCTTCCATTCATAAGAAATGAACGAAAAAATTATGAATGAACAAACATGAATGTGGTTCAATGATTTTAACTTTCGCCGCCGCGCAGACCGCACCGTGTTTGGCGCAATGCGTGAAGTATTCACGCAGTCTTGTAGGCGCCATGCGTTTCACGCTGACTGCAATGACTGCACTGTGTTTGATGCAATGCGTGAAGTATTCGTGCAGTCTTGTAGGCGCTGATATGAGTTACATGCCGATCGCCGCGCCGATGGCTTCTCCTTTTCATCTCAAGTCCTCGTGATCATTGCTCTCTGCGCCGCACTATGGTCCACAGACTGGATTTAACGGAACTTTATTCGAAAATGCACTGCACCGCCATAAAAGGTGTTGGATCTTATGATTTTTGGGTCGCTGATTTCATTTTACATCTTAGTTAAACAAAATATTAACATCCTGACCGAGAAACTTAACTTCAAATGTAATTTCTGGCGCTTTTAAGATTGAAGATTTTTTCCACCCTATTTTGACATGTATAAAAATAATAACAAAAATGTCTGTCGGTCGAGATTAGGTTATTCTTATGTATTTTTAGGCGGTAAATCCGAATATGACCTCCGTTTTTGTCCATTACCCTTCAATTTTTCGGAAAAACCGATTTTACCCGGAAAAGCTCGTTCTCCAAGGAAAATTGAATTTTCCGGGATAATGAGGGATGATAGGAAAAATCTAAGGCCATATTCGGGTTTAGCAAGTCAGAATGCATAAGAATCGATGTATCGCACATCGAAATCATTTTTAAAATGTATTTTTAACACACTTAGAGTCCGGAAAAGGTTTTACCCAAAAGGCTCGGGAAAATCGGCATTATCGGAGAACTGGAGGGTGATAAAAAAAACCTAGGTCATATTCGGATTTAGCAGCTTAATATACATAACAGAATCTCTTTACCGCGGGTCCAGTATAATTTATCAACATGAATTGCAATTATGGCAAAAATACGTCAAATTTGCTCATTTTCCCGGGAAAAAGTCGCTTTTTCGGAAAAGTGAGAGGTTATAAGAAAAAACCAAGGTCATTTTCGGACTCAGTAGATCAAAATATATCGGAATACTTTCATTTTGTACCGATAAAAAATTTAACAGTCGCAAAAACGCCAAAAATGCATGGAATATTCCACATTTTGATGCACGGAGGTGCACTCCGAAAAAAATTCATTTCGACCATTAGGCGACAAAAGGCGACATTTAAATTGGCCTCATTTTAAACTTAAGGATATGTAGAACAAGATTTTTCAATCCGCAAAGCATTAACTAGAATTAAAAAAAAGTTGGAGCTTCCTAAAAATTACGAATTTCACTGATTTCTATCATTTTTTGGCGTATGTTTGCAGCGTTAAAAAGCATACAAATTTCAGTTCAAAATTAATGAAACTGGGTGAAAAGGAAGTCACTTGCCACCAGGTGGAACCATGTTGCCCAAAAATTTACATAGATGATGCGTAACTCGGTAAAATAAACACCTTGTAACGCACCACCGAATGCGGCCCACAATCAGCTAATGAAGACCTGTCGCGCGCTCTGTTGTTAGGGTCCGTCACAATCTTATAAATCATTATTAGTCGATGAAAACTTAGGTGACGATCCATGGGAGTATGTATGATAAAACTGTAGTGCCAAACTTTAATTTTTCCCACCTTCAAAATTTGACTAAAGTTCCGTTAAATAGGGTCTGTGGACCATAGTGCGCCGCGCCGTTCCAGGCCAAATTGCGTGTTTGGTTTCTCTCTTAACTCGACTAATTAAAGGTGCTGTCTCTTGTATCGCTGAATGACGACAAAAGTAGAAATTACTATACTCTCAGAAAATTAGAGATTTTGTCACCTATTCTCGTTTGTAATTTTGTTTTTCTACATCCGATATTTTTTTATACCTACATTTAAAAAAATTGCACAATTTGCAGCCCTCTAGATTCCCCTTAATCCAGCCTTGCAAGCTAACATGATTTAGAGGAAATTATTTAGATGAAATGATGATGGAAATGACGATGATTCGGAGGGATAATTAGAGGGATCGTTTTTAACTCTTATATGGACTTCATTTTGAAATTAGGAACTAATTTCTGACTCATTTGTAAAATCACTTATCTGCGTTTAGAAATGTATGGCAAATACGTTGTTTCTAAAGTGAGCTAAAAATTGTAGCTCCAAATTGCAAAATGTGGTCCATGGAATTCAGTATTTTCATACATGTGTGTGGTTCAGTACCTTTATACTTTGTCTATGCGCTGAGAGCCAAAACTGACTTCTTTGACATTCGAACTTGCTGATGATCGCTCTTCATGATCGCTGAAATGAAGAAATTGCAATTTTTTGCCATATCATCACCTGTATATCGGTAACAATTTGAAAAATCAACTCCGAAGAGAGAAAGTGCAGTATATTTCTTACCTGACTATCTCTTTACCAGCGAAAAGTCCTGATTGAAGCCCTGAAGTCTCGATGATTCACCATGAACTATAATTTTAATAATTGATCACTTCATTAATTGAGTAAATTACTGAAATTTACCGGGGCAGTGTAGACCAGGATTGTTTCGATCAACTCAGTCCGATAGAAAAAAATAATGAAACCCGTTTTTCTTACTTCCAGATAGAATCGTTGTCGATCGGTTTATGATTATCTGTTTTGATCGAGTAGATAACATATTCTTTCCATTTTCATTTTCTTCTTTTTATTTCCCTCTCTTTTTTCTTCTTTTTCACCTTCCTCTTTTCTTCCTCTTCTCAGCCTATCCTTGTCTACAACGAATTCGCCAACAGAGACTGTCTGTTCATCATAGGAAGAATGATACCACTATTCGACCACGTGGGACCATTTATTGCCTACACTAGAAATTGAAGGCAAACTGACATGACTTTAAAGTAACCTCTTCTTTACTGATGAAAAGGTTTTATTTGTGTGCGTCACGACTAAGCGTGCCATTAATGACGATACCACTATTCGAACACGAGGGAGCTTGCGTTGCCTATACAAAAATTGAAGGCGAACCCCTTCAAATAAAACCAACCAGACTCTGGATCATTATTGAGGGTTTATTTCCCACACTACATCCATGAGATACAGCACAATTTACAAAACAATAAATTTTATAAGTATTAATGACTGACGAAACTAACTTCCTTTTCTTCTCTGATAATTTGCTTTTTATCCGAACAAATGGTTCTACCTAACCTCTTGAAAGATTTTTCCCATTCTGATATGAATATTTTAAACTCTTTTTAATGACAGAGCTGACATAGAAATTAAGCTCTACTTAATGACGGAAGTGACGAACAATCATCTATAATCAAATGCTGCGTGTGCCTAGTCAAAAGAGCCAACAGTGAATTAGCATTTGCACCCCGCAGCCTTTCCTCAAGCTACTGAAATTTTTAACGAGAATCATTGGAGAAATATGCAAAAATTGCGATCTGACATGTGACGTTGTATGTTGCGTCCATCGTGAAACTATTTTTTTGGTTGAAAAATTGATGGCAAGTCATGACATTAATAAACACGAATCAACAAGACAAAGGATAACAAGAAAGACTGATTAAATCAAAATTTCTCACATCTCGAGACACTTAGAACCAAATAAATGCTTTGATCTCATTGCATTTAACACTATCATTAAAATAACTAACTAACTCACTTTTGATGAGTTCATATTCGTAACTTTCATCCATAGATGATCAAAATATCCGGGGGCAGTATATTGACAACCTGAGTATATTCACGATGCATGAGTGAAATGCTCACGGATGTTCTCCAGAAATGCGTTTTGAAAAATAATAATTCATGGCTGGCACTGATGATTGGCACACGTAAGTTGATCGGTTAATTTATTTACACGGATGACAATATTTTATTTCACAAAGCTATTTACAAAATCGAACCATTTTTTATTCCAGGTGTTTTGTGCCTCAAATTTAACTATAGCCTCTCCTTCTTCTAAGTTGATGTTTGCAGGAATCTTCGCCTCATATTTCTGTATCATCGCAGGTGAAAGAAATTAATAGGCGCCGTTTATTATTGTCTGCAAAATGTCGATAAAAACTCCCCAATGATGTATCCTTACAATACAGAACCACCGTCTTCAAGTTGTCTGCTGAGGTGTTGTCTTAGTATAAATATTTCTTTAAAGGTGTGATTCACGTTCTGAAGGTGGTATTCACTCGAATTCGCAGGCGCCCTCATTCTGGTAACACCACTCGGTCTCGATGGACTCTGTTCCGAAGCCTCTCTGGGCGAGCCTTTCTCTGTGATGCAGAAAGCGGCTCTTGGCCACTCTCCAGCTTTCCTGGGGGTTAGACCAAGTGCGTTCGGCCATAGCGGCCGCACGGGGCCACAACCTCACGTCGATGTCTTTCTCGTCCGTTTGCTCTGACCACAGCAAGATCTCCTGGCCCAACGTCAGGTTCTTCGCGGTTGCTGGGTCCACGCCTTGCTCTTTCAAGATCGTCAAGGGGTTGTTCTCGTAGATCTTCTGCCAACTCACGTAAGGGGAGCATTCGCCCTCTTTGGCGCTCTTGGATCCAACCCTAAAATGATAAGAAATTCAGATTATGAATGTTACGGGATATAGGAGAATATCAACGGTGAAATTCCCAAACCACTATCTCGGTTTACGACGTCACAGACCGCTTGTCATTCTTTTTTTTTTTTTTTTTAATGGCGAACTACTCAAAGTCAACTATTAACAATTTTTGCGATTTTTCATCTCTGTAGGGAGCAATTCTTGAAAAAACTTCAAGGGATAATGCCGATTTGTTCTTCCAACAAAAAATGATAACGGAGCTCAGATTTTTAAAAACCGCATGCGAGATACGTGGTTTTGGAGTTTCACAGTCATTATGTTCAATGTATACCACAGTAGGCGACGCGACGCCTTTATTCACAAACTTTCCGCAGTGATCCCAGTTTCTTACGATTCATAAATAGTAACTCGCTTCCACTCTGCGATGTAATTTGAAAGGACTTCAAGAAAAAGAAAAAAGAAGAGAAAGAAAGAAAATAAAGGTGTGAACGATGGTGATTACTGGCGAGAAAAGAGGCTTTAGTCCAAAATTCTCAATGAGAATTTTTGTTAATTTATTTATACTTTACCACATTAATACTTTTTTAAGCTCGTTGAGTTTTAGGGCTGCGAAAGCCCAAAAATGGGCTTACTTTGGTTACCCGTCTTTTATATAACATAGTGTGCACGTCGAAGATACATTATTTCTATCTTATTAGGATGAAACATTTGTTTATAAATACCGTGTTTTAATCGCTTTTTTAATCATCCTCCGACTAGTTTCAGCTCATCACAAAGCAAAGCGGTAATTTCAGTCGAAGAAGATACAAGATGTAGCAAGATGTACATTTTTGACTCATCGGAGCCTGATCGCTCTTTGTGATTTGCGAGGGAATTTTCATGGAATTCGCCTCTAACAGAAGTTTATAGCAGCCCTACCGGAGGGAGTAGCTTATCCATCGTTACGTGATTCCTGAGGGGGAATCGGATTTGCGAAACGGACGTTACGCAAGCAATAGCGGGAACGTTAAAAAAAGACAAGAGAACAGCTAGTGTTACGTAAAACCTGAGCGGCCTCTCGGAATAAAATAAATCAAACGACGCATGAAAATTTTGGCAAAAGTCAGTAAGGTGGCCAATAATATTTCAAAGGTCTGCCGAATTTAGTAAATACAGTCATCATGATTTATGTCTCCAAAACACCCTGGAGAACGCAAATGAAAATTCTGACAGTTCAACGCTTTCATATTGGAGGGCAACGGACGACCAAGGAAATATTATCCTTGAAAGTTTTCTCTTATGGCTTTGGCTCGATGCATTTTAGGGACGATCGATTAATTTCATATTCCATCCATTCGGTTGATTAATTTAGAAATATCGAAGTTTTAGTCTCTAGATCAATCATTAAGGAATGTTCGTGTCAAAAATTACTCTCCGAAATCAAAGAAAATAACATCAAAAGCACCGTCCCTAACTTGCAACATACTTTAGTGTATCGATATCAATGGTTTAATATATTACTTTTGCCTTTATTTAAAAGAAGAAAAAAAGGAGGGAAAAATTGAAAGCTGAGTTTTGGCATGTGCATTTTTTAATAATTGATCAAGGGGTTGCTACTTCAATTTTTCCAAAATCACCAAATGGATAAAATTTGGAAAATATCGATCATAACCAGAATACATTACGCCATTGGGTCCATTCAAAAGTTACAGAGCATGATTTTAAAACCGCACTTGTTATGCGAAATTGAATCGCACACGGACCGCAACTTGTGCGGATTACTCTGGTTTGTGAGGATGTAGCTATTCAACGCATCGCTTTTAGTCATTTCTTTTGGAGTGTAAGGTCAGTGAGGCAGTATATCGAGGACAACTGTCTCTTTTTGTCCATTTTTCCAGTTTATTTTGGGTTACAAATCTTTAGTTTCGCTCTGGCGTTCGTTTGTAAATATACATTAAATGTTTACTTCTTTCTTACCCGCAAAACAGGTACAGGGCATCTTGATTGGAGAAGACAACGGGGTACCCGTTTGCAACAATATCACCGATTGATTTATCAGATGCCTTGGTGTTAATATGAATTACGTATTTTGCAGGATCCAGGTACTTCGTTAACCGTGGGTTCAGTGTCAAAGAGCTAGTCCATAGCATCGCATGTCGCACTCTCGGGTTGGCTTTTTCTAACCGCTCCAATGCGCGACGCTGGAAAATGTCCCAAAGTTCGAAGAAATCTTCGGCGCTCAATCCTAACCCGCTAGAAAGAACAGATAAAATTACCAGTATTTAGCAATGCTTTTATAAATTCAATCTCGTAAATGTCACTGAAAATTTTTCATTCATGTAGCATTCTTGTAGAATTCCTTTTTTTCTTTTCCGTGTGGCTATGTTACGTGGATCTTCTGATGCTGATACTGCTGAGCAATTGTCTAGGGATGAACTAGTTCCCGCTTTTCCGGGAGGTATCTGGCTCTTTCCATTATGAAAGGAGAAAAGGACCATCAGGGGAAGGGGAGTTAGGCCTCCTTGGGAAACATTGTGGAAAATTGACCTCTTTCTCTGTCTCGAGTGCATTTTAAGGCTAATCTTTCGCGAAATATATTCGTCTGAAACTAAAGATTCAGCTCTACCAATTCTCCTCAAAAAACTTTTCACGACTTTGTCCTTTTTTTCATCACTATATGCATTGAAACGAGAAAATGCACCGGTTTCAAGGTTTTTATACATTTTGCAGTTTTCCTGGAAGAAACCAGATTCTACTATTTCGAAGAAAAGTCATTACATCGACTGGGATGAAGACTAGGATCTTCTGGGGGAGCCAGGGACGGATTTACCTACTTGCCGCCCATGGGCCGCCTGTATTTTTCCGCCCCCTTCTCATTTGTTTTGAAACATCAAAAGATCGTATTCGACAGTGGATCGATGTATCGTTTGGTTCAAAACAATAGAACATATTAGGATTTAATTTAGAAAATCTGAAAATGAGAAAATTCCTGACAATTTCACTTTTCATTGCCATTTGGTACTCGAGAGAATAAAAATTCGACCACATAAGACCCGTTACCTCAAATTTCTGAATTGACTTTTGAGGCTGTGGTTACATATTGAATCAATCGATATCAATATAATCTCTTCTGAGTGATCTGTCGAATACGATCTATAAAAACCACCAAGTGAACGTGCCGGTGGGGGAAGGGTGTATGAGACGCGTTTACTCGCGTTGGGCACATTTTTTGTGAAAGCCCTGTCAACATTAACAAGAGTTCAGTTCCGTAAACCCATCCCTGTTTGGACAAGGTCTTCCACTTATAAAAAACGAGCGAAAGAATTATGAAAGAACAAACATAAATGTGGCTAAAAATTTTAACTTCCACCGCCGCGCCGACCGCACTGTATTGGCGCAATGCGTGAAGTATTCATGCAGTCTTGTAGGCGCTGTGCGTTTCACGGCCGACCGCTACTGACCACACTGTTTGACGCAATGCGTGAAGTATTCATGCAGTCTTGTAGGCGCTATGCGTTTTATGCCGACCGCTGCGCCGCTCCGTTCCAGGTCAAATTGCGTGCTTGGTTTCTCTCTTAAGTCGACTAATTAAAGGTGTTGTCTCTTGTATCACCGAAAGACTACAAAATTAGAAATCACTGTACTTTTACTGTCAGGAAATGAGAGATTTTGTCGCCTTTTCTTGTTTGTAATTTATTTTCTGAATCAGATTTTTTTCTCTCTTTTTTGATACCTACATTCAAAACAATTGCAAAATTTGCCGCCTCCTACATTTTGCCGCCATGAGCCGCGGCCCATGTGGCCATCCCAATAATCCGGCCCTGAGGGGAGCCTTGTTCATCCTAACCCCTTAAGAGTAGAGGGCAATTCTTGAAAGTTAGCAACAATATTTTTCATCAATTTCACTCCATTGGAAATATCGATTGTTGAGGTAAGCCGCCTCACCAAGAATCGATATTTTACGTACATTTAAACAGAGAGAAAACAATGTTGCCAACTTTCAAGAATCGCCACTCCTTAGAGCTACGCCAATGTATAGGTACCTCTTTTTCATCCAGTTGACGATGGAGTTCGTGGAGTTCCAGCAGTTGATGTTGATCTCGCTGCCGCCCATGTGGAAGATATCGGACTCGAAGAGCTGTCCCATCTCGGTGTAGATGTCGAGGAGCATGTCGTAGACGCGCTCCGAGGTGGGGTTGAGTTGCCCGCAGGGAGGTTCCGTGCAGTACTGCTGCCAAGGGCGGGCGTTGAAGCAAGCCAAGAGGTCCTGCTCTGGTTTTCCGTCGTTGAGGTGCGACCACCCTTCGCCCACATGCCCTGGCGCGTCCAGCTCCGGGATCACCCTGATTCCTCGCACCTTCGCGTACTCTATGATACTCTGGATGTCGTCGTGGCTGTACACCTGTCATACAAAACCAGAGAATTTATGGTAAGCATTTTCTACTGAGGCTTTAAATCGGTCATAAATTGTGACGAAGTCAGGCATAGAGAAGAAAAAGGAGGTGTTTGCATCTTGAGGATTGTTTACTCCGCAACGTAGGTCGGTACAACCTGGCCGGCAAAATCCGGAATTTGAAGTATGAAAAACGGACCATAACGTTCGATTTTTTGCTTTAATCAACTCATGATATAATTTCAAATACTTTACATAGAATGACTTTTTTCCATAAACCAAACCATTTCTAAGAAAATCGATGATAAAACTCGTCCGCACACCGACCTACGTTATCAAAAGAATGCAAGATGTCCGCAATGTAAACGCCTCCTTTTTTTCCTCAATGGAAGTCAGGCAAAAGAACCGTTGAGATGGTAATCCAACATTCCTTTTTTTCTCAATGAAAGTCAGGCAAAAGAACCATTGAGATGGTAATCCAACATTCGTTTTTGCGATATTTTACATAAAAAAACACCTGAAATTTTGGGTATATTTCACGCGTTTGGTACTTTTCCAAGGGAGATAATTACACTAGTCCCACGCCAAAAATTACGATGCGGGTTTCGCAGATTCCTGTGTAATTTTTAAAAATAACCTTAGATTTTTCACCTAACATGATTTTTTTCTGTAATATATGTTCATAAAGCTGGCGTTTCGACGGCCGGGACATTTAACGCTTATTTTCCGCAAACAATGTATTTCATTAATCACACGAGGGTTGAATCAACTAATTATCGTGATTTTTCTTTTAAAGTGTGAGGAGAGTTAGCTTTATGGATTGAACCAGCGCAAAGATAGTTGTACTGGATAAGCGTGCTTTATTCAGGGAGCTTTGCGGGATCGGCTTTACGTCGCGTCGTGAACGTGTTAACATCCGAATTTCATGCGTCAACTAATTTGAATGCAGGATGAACTGGTTCCATCTCCACCGGATCAGTGATTCAAACGAAGAACCGAACATTCTCGCTCCCCACACCACTCAGCTCTGAATTGTGTGATCAACATCGCTTGAGAGAAGATGATGTATTTTTAGCAAAGAACGTGCGTAAATACACATTCATGAGTTCTCCGGATCCTCAAACAATCCAACTTATTCGTGTTTAACCCAGTTTTACCTATTTTGTAGAGGTATAAAATTTGGAGATGCGAAATAAATCAAAATCTCGTTTCCATTACTTCACCGCGTCCGAACATGATCACAGCTTAGAGTTTGATATTTTTCGGAAAATTCCTCCAAACTCTGGAAATATGTATGTGTCATTCAAAGTCATTTTTGGTATTTATTTTTAAGAGCTATTTATAGGGATTTATCTTCCATTCATTTTTGGGAAGATGTCACCACTGACCGCAGCGCAAGCCACCAGCCTAATCATGACATGCTTGATGTGTCGGTTACTTGATTTCAAGCCAGTTTATCGAAATGGTTGACTTAAAATTACTCATTATTTTCATAAAAAATGAGGGATATAAGATTTTTTTAAGAAAATAAAAAATAATTTTTTATTTAAATGCCGGTGACCAATGCTTCCATGTCCCAGAACTTTTGAAATTTTCCTGAAATTTTCCCGGAACTTTTGAGGTTCCCGAATGATTCCGGAACTTTTGCATTTTTCGGAACTTTATCGGAACTTTTGAAAAAATCTAAAAAGAACCTTGGAACTTTTGACGGTCATGGAATGGGAGCACTACCGATGACTCACCTTTTCCGGGGAGTATGAACCGTACTTGGTAAGTTGAGGGAAAGCGACGGATTGCATAGGGAAGCTCTGGGCATCGTTGATATGCCAGTGGAAAGTGTTGAGTTTGGAGGCGGCCATAGCGTCCAGGACGCGGCGGATCTTGTCGACGGAGAAGAAATTCCTGGCTGTGTCCAGGAGGAGCCCACGATGAGGGAACTCAGGCCGGTCCTGCACTGTCACCACTGAAGGGATAATCAGCTCTTTCACGTGATCGTCGAAGATGATCAGCTGCGAGAGGGTCTCTGTGCCATGGCGCACACCTAGGTAGGTCTCTGCTTTGATCGTCGCAGCCACCTGTAGAAATGTGGTTGTATTATCGTTAAGATGTGATATTAATAAGTTGCAAAATAAGTGAGAGATAGTAAATATTAAAGTAGAAAATTGAGGCTATTTTTGTTGGCTTGTCAGGCGAGTCACCGTAAGCAGCGTGGTCAGCGAGGCAGAACTTCAATTTCTAGACAAGTGAAACGTGCACCTCGGTTTGCAAAGGAGCAAATTGGTTCTTAAATTTTAGTTTTTAAAAAAAAATAAAACAATTTAACATTATTTGTTAAACTGCATACTTATTTCTCTTAATTTCATCGGAATGATCCAATGTTTTGAGCATCGCACTTGATCTGCCCACTTCGCCTTCATCAATCAAAGTATGCAATGTGAGCTGTTCGGGAGCATTATATAGTTGCTTGCAGCAGTATGGCCACGATCAATCGTGTTAAGCTTAAGCATAGCATGAGCGAAATGATTTGTAGTGAAAGTCACTGCACCGAAATGCAACGTCTTAAAATATCCCTAATTGCTTTACCTAATTAAAAAAGAATAAAAATAAAAATAAAAAAAAATGGATCCAATTAGTGCGGTTTTACTATTTTGATTTCCAATACTCTGTAGAACATTGATACAAAGTTTCAAGCCATAATTTGCAACTTAATGATGTTGTAAGTGTTGATGGAACAGCTTCCATATGACTGGCAACAGCGTTTTGATGTTTAAATTTTAACATAGCTGCTTTCACAAAATACCCACTTTTCATCCTCGCATCTTGAACTGCCGCTAAAGAGTCATTTTTTTTCATTTTTATGTGTTCCTTGCGCTGAACTATAGAGAATCAATCCTTCAACGGCATGGTATGGTTATCTACTAAACGAAATTTTCCTCCACACATATTAGTGCTCATAAGTTAATTCGCGAAAACGTAGTAGACAAACACAAAGACTCGTCGAGAGGTTGATAGCTCCAAATTACATTTGGACTGCATTTTGCAATTTGGAACTATATAGATTCTGGCTCATCTGAAAAAACACTTATGTGCATAGGGAAACCAATGGCACATACGTTGTTTTTAAACCGGGCCAGAATTTATAGTTCCAAATTGCAAAATGCAGTCCATTTCGTACCGAGTATCCCCGCTCCGAGACTGTCAATTCGTAGCTCTCGTCGGCTTCGTTGGTGAAGGAGGTGACGGATGGGTTCTGGATGGAGATCGAGACGTGGAGGTTGCGACCTCCTTCAGCGATCCGCGACCTCCCCACCAAATTCGCGTGGACATTCTTGATGAACACCTTCCCCAGCTCTTGTACCAGGTGGTGAACCTCGGCTGGCAAATCTGCAAAAGATTAAAGTCAGGTACAGAATTAAAATAATAAAACAACTTTATCACCGTTGAAGCTTGAATAATCGATAAGTCATAAATCTCTCCTTATAGCTAGAGTAAAGAATGGATTATTTAAGTGGTTGTTGCGAACATCCTGATAATCTATCCTTTTACGTAGGTTTAATTATTGACCACACTGGAAAAAAACACATTGTATCTAGAGTTCAGACTCTTGAAAACATTGACAAGAAAAAATACTCTTGATTCAATCGGATTTTTGTTTGAATCGAAACGAAATATGCTTAAATTAAGAGGCTTGGTTCTTGATTTAAGCTAGATTCTGATTGAATCAAGAGTACTTTTTCTTGTCGATGTTTTTAAGAATCTGGACTCCAGATCCAATGTGTTTTTTTTCCTGTGCAGTGGGCGCAAAGCACACGCCACTGAGCATTATGAGGGAGGCTAATTAACTCAAGTTTTAAAGGAATAGAATAGGTATTACTTACAAGCACATTTTTATGTGTGGGGTGCAATAAGCATTCAGAGGCGGATTGGCCTATGGCATTAGGGTGCGATCACCCCATTTGATAAAATTTGGGGCTTCATTTGGTTTTTTAAAAAAAAAAAAAAAAAACTCGCAGAGCCTCTTAGGGCCTCTTTTGAACCTTTTCTTCATTTATTAAGAATGGCTTCAATTCTTGGTCCCTGCATCCTGGAAAGTTTTGAACTAGTCCACCCTTGGACCTACACTGGGCAAAAAAGTCGCTTGGATCTAGAGTCCAGACTCTTAAAAACATCGATAAGAAAAAATACTCTTGATTCAATCGGATTTTTGCTTAAATCGAAAGGAAATCTCCTTAAATGAAAAGGCTTGGTTCTCGATTTAACCAAAAATCCGATTGAATCAAGAGTAATTTTTCTTGTCAATGTTTTTAAGAGTCTGGACTCTAGATCCAAGCTACTTTTTTCTAGTGTATATTCTATCATTAATTGGCTTTTCGGTATGGGACAATTTTGAGTAAAAAATAATAGAATCGTCCCTTTTCATTGTGGAAAAAAATGAAAAATGGGTTTCCATCTAATCTTTCTCTTGTGCGATGAAACTGCTAAAAAGGTACCTCGCACTCGTCTCTTCTCTCCTTAATTGGATCAAGATCTCACATAGTGTTAAAATATTGTGGAAAATAAGGGATCTACGCACCCATCTCCGATAAGCTCTGGAAGTAAATATTATTGTGGTCGATGTGAGTTAATTCTGAGCTGATCTGAACGTATCCTGTGGGTTTGGGCCAGAGAATGCTGTAGTGTCCGCAGGCCAGCTTGCAGGCGTTAATGCTAAATTGGTTTTCAGAGAGATTTGGGCCAACCATATTAAGGGAAGCGTTCGTTTGGTCCAACCGCGTTTTCGCACATTTTCCCGCTTGACAGTGCCACGTCCATTGATGACTTTTGGGGGAAAAACAACGTAACAATTATTTCAGGAATTAGAAGTTTACATAATCATAAAATGCACCATCTGCAATAATATTGGACCACCCTCCACTGAGAAAAGAAAGTTCTGTTTTAAAGACTTCATTTTGTAATAGGGAATTACAATTTTTAGTCAATTTAAGAAGCAACATATGTGCTATTAGTTCTTCTGTGCAGTTAGGTGATTTTATGGATGAGCCAGATACAGTGTTCGAAACGCACCTTGGAGTTTCAGGAGCCATGTGGCGCATCAAGCTCGATTTTTAGGGACCATTGAAGATTTTTTAGGGGCCAAATTGACTTGTTGCCTATGTTTCACGACGCATATAGTGACAAATTAAACGCATCATGTTTTAGTTACAGAACCAGTAGCTGTTACTTGGGGAAAATTTCGAAAAATCACTAAACAGAAAAACTATGATTTTTTTTTTTGGGGGGGGGGGAGCAATTTTTAGGGGCCACGACGGCGCAGAGCCTTCATTTTTTAGGCGCCGTAACCGATTTCTTAGACGCATTTGGCGCGTTGGCGCCTGTGAGTTTCGAACACTGAGCCAGAATCAATATTCCATATCAAAAATCCTTATATCATCCTTATTGCATAACGTAGTCCATATGAACTGTCTCATGAAATGTCTTATGGAATGTCGTATGTTCAGGTGTTTTATATTATGAGTCTTGTTCGAATCATGAAATTGTATACCCTCGGTTCATGCAACCGAACTATCAAACCTAACCGACCTGTATGGCACGGGAGGTTGCCATCATTTTGGTATCCCACTTCCAAATCATGGAGGTTCATCATTAACGTAACAAGTCACTGCTGTGAATGAAAGTCGACCATTTGTCAACAATAAACCACACGTTTCGTAAATTGCCGCTCCAGCAAGTTAAAGCTTATTTTGATAAACTATTTTTGTCACAAGCACCTGACGATCGGAGGACTGAATGGAGTCCCTGAAACCGTGTTTAATTGATGCGATACGCTTCACGTACAATCAGATCCAGGACCTAGGGGCATGTTTGAAGGGGCACGTGCCAGGAAGGTGAGCTGCAAGACAGGTCCCCTTAAGAAGACTTCATAATATGTCCCTGTTGTCCCTCCCATCCTGAAACTCATTGCTTTGGAGTCCCCTAACCCTGAATGTATTGTTTGTCAAGGTGCGTTTCCAAAATTGTGATTGTACCACTTTTTGTTGCCTCTCCCCGAGGGAAGTAAAACGTAGGTATGCTGTATGGCATGCTCTTGCCGACCCCATTGGGAGAAATGCAGATTTTTAATTCCCGACGCTATAACTGTGGCGCGAGACTTGAATTTCAACAAAACAGTCTCGGCCGAGAACAAATATGACCATCTACTATTGATGAAAATGAACAGATCATGATCAATCATAAAATCACGATCGACTGGGGGTTGGGCCGCGGAGCGGCCAAGGGGCATAGCAGCATAACTCCCGAATGTGGTTATAATTCGATGTTCCAAATGGTCATCATGTCCATTACTTGTCGGATGTTGGGTGAATACGATGAAATCATTTTTCTGGGCGTCGATAAGTGCATGGAATCCCGATTAAAAGGTCCGCATCGAAAAAATTGGCAAGCTTTTAGGTGAAAAATTTACGGCATGTCATGCATTCGAGTTCTGACACCGAGAGAAAAAAGAACACAAAATGAGAGAGCTGCAGCCAAGTTTCTACAATACAAACCAGCGAATCATTCCTGCGTCAATAGCTCACTTCGTAAACACAGCATAGCATTGCCAGTATCTGATACTGCGTCGCGTTTGGAATTTGGCGGATAATGACTCGCATACTGTTCCGCTCTCTGGAGGTAAAAAAAAGTGCGGGGACAGGACAGAACACAGCCGGCTGACTGCTTTTGAAATTATAACGTTGATGTTGGAATACAGCTAAGCAATAATCTCAGATTTTTACGGAACATGGGGCTGGGCTTATGCTAGTGATTTTTTTTTTCTAACTATTTTTTCTATTATTTTTTTTTGCAAACTTCTCAATACAACTTGATTTTGATAGTTCTCTCTAATGAATGAAATCCCAAGTCCCACTCCTCAGCGATCTGATTAGTTACAAGTATAGCTTCCTTATGTGACTTAACTTTGTACATTTTCCAATCAATCGGTATATAACATGTCACGGTAAATATAATCAGGGCGAGCTGTAATCATCCTTCGGTTCGACGAATTTAAAATGCGGGATCTTAAATTAAATCTCATTATTTTTTTTTTTTTTTTAAAGTTACTTAATGCAAGATCCTACGCCAACAACTCTCGATGAGCAGATACCTTCATGCATCCGCTATATCCACGCTGAAACTGCAGAAATGCGTATCATGGTTGCAATGTTTCAAAATCTCCGCTCCAATTTTTTTTTTTTTTTAACAAGAAGAACTATTATCAAGGCTTGAAATTTTCATAGAAAAAATAAAAAAAGCTCTGAAGAGTGACTTTAAGTAGTTTTTCACGTAAAAAATGGAGTGTGAGAGGAAGTCTACAATGCCTCAAGCCGCGAGAAACACATTTTTGCAGTTTCACAATCGATATGCACTTTCTGATTAAAGAAATAACAACTCGTTGAGTAAGATTATGCTCTATTATTACAAGTGAATGTTATCTAGTCAGAATTTGTCTACATAATTACTGCAGTGATGATTTTTCAAACAACTTCACATTTTTTGGCTAACCAGGAGAGATGAACACCTCAACAATTTCAACAAGTGGCTTAGAGAGCTTCAAAGTTGGAAAAAAAGAAAAAGGGCCAGAGACTTCGCCAAGGAAAAGGTTCGAAAAGAAAGGAGCGAAATAATGGATGAGAATGTAAATAAAATCCCTGCATGAGAAAATGCATAGTACCTACTTTATGATAGGGGCGGAAGAAATGATGCTGAAGAATTCTCTTAAAATTGCTTTTGTACAAGTGATTCGCCTTAAAAACTTTATTTTTGCTTCTGCCACAAATCTTGAAAGGGCCGAATTTACCTACTTGCCGCCCTTGGGCCGCCTGTATTTTGCCGCCCCCTTCTCATTCGTTTGAAACATTAATAAAAAACCATCAAGTAAACGTGCCGTAGGGGGAGGGGAGGGGTGCATAAGGCGCGTTTATTCGTGTTGGACACATTTTTTCAGAAAGCCCTGTCAACACTATTAGCAAAAGTTCATGGAATTTTGCGAGAAAGTTAAGTTCCGTAAACCTATCGCTGTGTGGTCAGAGCCTTCCATTTATCAAAAATGGACGAAAAAATTACAAAAGAACAAACATAAATGTGGTTTAATGATTTTAACTTCCACCACCGCGCCGCGCAGACCACACTGTGTTCGGGGCAATGCGTGAAGTATTCCTACAGTGTTGTAGGCGCTGTGCGTTTCACGCCGACCGCTGCTGAACGCAGTGTGTTTGACGCAATGCGTGAAGTATTCACGCAAGCTTGTAGGCGCTATGCGTTTCACGCTGACTGCAATGACCGCACTGTGTTTGATGTAATGCGTGAAGTATTCATGCAGTCTTGTAGGCGCTAACATGTCACATGCCGACCGCCGCGCCGAGGGCTTCTGCTTTTCATCTCAAGCCCTCGCCATCATTTCTTTCTAAGTCGCGCCGTTCCAGGCCAAATTGCGTTTTTGGTCTCTCTCTTAACTCGACAAATTAAAGGTGCTGTCTCTTGTATTACTGAAAGACGACATAGTTAGAAATTACTATACTCTCAAGAAATGAGAGATTTTGTCGCCTTTTCTCGTTTGTAATTTTTTTTTCTAAATCCGATTTTTTTATATCTACATTTAAAAACATTGCAAAATTTGCCGCCCCCTAGATTTGCCGCCATGGGCCGCGGCCCATGTGGCCACCCCCTAAATCCGGCCCTGAATCTTGACCATACATACTGGCCCTATGATAAGCGTTCGGATTTTATAATGTCGTAGAAAATTAAAGTGATAAGAAGATACTTACTCTACGGCTGCATTGGCGGAGATGCTATAAAACGCTAACACCAGAGCAAATGTAAAATAGTTTGCCTCAGGATGAAACTCAGACTTAATTTTCATTTTCAGTTAATCTGTAACATTTCACAAGGCTCTAAAGAAAAAGTGAAATATTTAGGACGTACCTAATAAAGGACTGTTTCTACATTTTCGATATTCTGAAATACATCGAAAAAAAAAACAGATTTTCCCCCATAGTTGATTATGTTTATGTTAGTTACAATGATGAACTCATTGTCTTCCATTGGTGTCGTGTAATTAGACATCTTCCTCATGAATCCTTAGTTTAAGTTAAAAGAATATGCTCAACTTTCTTAAAAATATTTGTAACGGTCTTCGGTTCAAATCTAATAAAGAAACAGGAATACATATGTACACATTTGAAAACCAAAATAAAAAGTCCGCCCAAACGTTAAAAGAATCCATCTTGCACAGAACGATGTCCATGGTTGGGATTTATCATGGTTCATATTCATTATTGAAATACCACTATTGCTGCACCGTGAATGCTAATTTTGCCTGCTTCTTCATTTGAAGGCTAATCCATTTATGAGGATGTATTACATTTCTACGTACTCCTCAATTTGGACTTTCTCATGGACTAAAGTGGCGAAGGGGAGGGGGATCTTTTTGTTAGAGATGAAAAAAATATTTCATGCACAAACTGACCGTTCAATAGGTCATAGTAACATTAAATGGACTCGTTAAAAATTTACGCTAAAAAAACAAAGCTAGAGTAAATACGTATGTAGTGAAGCACTTAAATGTAAAATAATTAGGATTTAAAATCGATGGTATAAGTACGAGACCACGTATCTTGGTTTGCAAAGGTCTTGTCAAATTTGAATTTTTTGAGGAGGCCTTAGTCATCGTTTTGCACAAAATTTCGTTTGGTTTTTCTTTGTTCTTTCAATAGTATTCTCTGAATATTTCGCGCAATATGTTAAGCGGTATCTTTTTGAAAAAATAAAATATAAAAGCATACATTTCCAAACTGTCGAACGAGACACGGTTTGGTACTTGCACCTTGAAGTTTCAGCACGCAAAACTCACAAATATCAAAGCCCAATAAGCAGGGAATACCACTCGAGACACTGACGACAATTACTCAACTATCTTGATAAAGATATTTGGGACACACCGAAAATTTCTACGTACGATATCATAGGTTCTTTGAAATTTAATAAATAAAATGTTTAAATTTGCACTACCTGTCCAATCACTGTGCGAAGAAATTTGCAACGCGCACCTGACCCAATCGTAATCAACTATGCATTGAATGTTCTTCAATGGAAACAATCTTGATCAGTAGGCGTCACTTCTCTCGATAGCTAATCACCTTGCCGATAGACGGGAGGAAACGCGCTCCAGGCGCTTGGTTGTAAAAGTAAAAATCAGATTTCTAGTTCAAAATTTCACGCCTGACTTTCTCCGCATCAGAGGATAACTTCGTATAGTAGCCTTTACTAGTTTGAAGCAAGCAAGCAGGAAAAATAACTAGTTAAAAATATTCTATTCGCAGTTTTGGTAAAAAAAATTTACCATCTGAGGCACTACAACGAGGGAAAATTTCTAAAATTGATACAAAGCACTGATGAATGAGAACATCCTCCGCGGTTTATCCAAATTTTGTCGGCATTCTGAGTAACTTTTTAGACATTTTTAAAGTCTGAGATTTTCTAACTGATAAATTGAAATGTTTAGAGACCAGCTATTGCAATTAGAAATTTAGAGGCAATTATTGTTTCAAGAAAAAAAAAGGAACTCCTGAAATTCAATTTTTTTAAAAGAGGCCTCAGGGCTGTCGTTTTTGATCAGACTTTCATGTTTCCGGTATTGTTTTTAGGTTGTTTTCTCTTTCCACATGTGTCACTGCTGCAAAATTGTTTCCCCTTCCGCAGAATTTTAGGGTTTAAAACATCAGTACTTCATGACATTCAATACCACCGTTACCTCGAAAGAATAAAAGTAAAAAAAAAATGTAAGTAAATACCAAAGAAATACAAAAAACTCACTTAAACATATTTCATAATCTCCTTAAGTTTTTCTGCTTATGTTAGAGGAAAGCTTAACCAGTAGCTTTCCAGCAATTATTATTTTTTTTTTTGGGAGCTTTAAATCGTTAATTAACCATCTGTTAAATGTCGGGAACGTTACGTCCTCACAAAAAATTGCGGTCAACATGAGGAAAAAATTAGAGAATTGTGCGAACAATCAGCAGCTGCCAATACCGAACAATGGGCACATCATGTATGCAGATCAGTCTCAGATCAGTGGCTGTTGACGTCCTCTGCTCAGCATGAAAAATAACTTAAAAATGCTTCCCCAGCATCAGCTTTCACAGGGAGGAGACAAGCATCTTATATACATATGTTCAGGGATTATTTAGCTCTGTATACGTACCATATAAATATTTTCCTGCAAAACGTGCCTAAAACACCCTACTTGGACTTCTTTCCTCATGAAGTAGGTTAGTTTTGATGACCGTAGATGCGGAATAATGTCATACATTCGGGGGTTTCTTTAAAAGCTCGTTACGGCACTTAAATTTGGAAGAATAAATCAAAATTTGTCATGAAAAAATTTGTACCATGCCACAAGCAGCCAGCATCCAGACCCCTCCAAGCGGGCTGAATAATTTTGCTCACTGCATTTCTTGTATGTAATTTTTTTTTTTTCTGTAGTGATAGCACAGAACGTTGCCTTGGAATATTTGCTGCGTTGCAATGACATCATACTGCCACATTGAAACTTCATTAGATATTGAGAGGACCTTTTAGGATTTTCTACAACAAAAATTACATCATCACCCAGGATGAATTGGCGCTTTTTTCTTTCCTTAGCCGTCTATTCTATAAAAATTTAATGTGATTTAGCATGCGAAAGAAATAAATACAGCAAAATTAAGCACTCTGTTTCGGAAATTTGGCATGGACTTCGCAAATCAACAATAATCGACAAACCTACAACTTAAGTAGCAGCTGATGACTGATGTTCTTTTCTTTAACTGGAAAAACCGATCAACCTCCAGCAACACCAGGCTGGGGAGACCCAAGACAAACAACATAAACCATCTTGAATCTTATCGACTCTCTTCCCTTATACTTATCCAGTAAAATTTTTTTAAAATAATGACAGAGAAAGCTAACAGTTATTGGAGCCTCGGTGAGTCTACTTTCGGACTTATTTAAATAAAAAAGGACTAGTATGTGATCTAATTGTGAGCTTTGAGATGCATAAGAGTACATACATGACAGAACTTATGTCAAGTACAAAAGCAAGACTTCCTTCAAGAAGTTTCAAGATGAAAAAACGAACGGGCTTATGAGATCTTCCTTTAAAATATTACTAATACAACCGGGAATATATATACATACTACAAATAAGCGCAAATAGTACTAGTCTGTGTGTAAAAATAAAAGAGAAATGTGCGATTTTAGAAACTAGAACGAAGATGTAGGTATGTACTGCTTTTCCATCGGAAAGGTCCACATATTTTGTTGATCTTTAAATTTCAACATGACGAAAGACTTATAAAACATTTCGCATTTTTATACGGACGCTTTTTCAGTTAAAGACTGGAAAACCCCAGTATTTGCTTTTAAAGTACATGTTATTAGTTGATGAGCTGCGATAAATCTTGAAACTAATTCCGTGCCTAACACAGTGTTGAGCGTCTAATCTTCTCTCGACGATGAAAATGGAAAAACGCGTATGTTGTCTGCATTGTTTCAAAATATCCGTTCTCATTTACGACAAAAGAAAGAATGGAAAACTAAAAGGCAAAGCAACAGACCACATTCTACCTGCAAGTTCTTCGTGTCACCGTCACGTCGCGTTGATCAATCCAACGAGGCGATGCATTATGTCGCGTCGTCGTCGCCATGTGGAATAAAAAGCGCCTTCATTTACTGAAGATACACTTTCTCATACCTGAGAATATGTGCTGCATTCAAAGTTTTTAAGGAACTTTTAGCCGCGCAAATGCAGAAGTAGACAATCACTGACTAATATTTAAGTGATATATACTGATGAACAAGAAAATTGATTTGATTGATTTATTTTTCACATGTTGCCAGTGCCCACTTCAATTGAGCTAATTCCATTTTATCACAGTGACGTGACGTAGATAATTTTACACGATCATCAAAATATTACCCTAAGATAAAAACAGAGGGTTCAAAAAAGGATGCAATGAAACACAAAATACACTCATATCCTCCGCCAGCGTGCAACTATTCGTGTCAAGACATATCTTTTGTAGTACAAACAAACAATTGGAAGCACTCTGCCATTATGGGTCCTCGCAGTAAAGCCCTCAATTGGCGGATGAAGTGGCGCGTGCCTGGACAGCCAAAACGCTTTCATTCCCGTGTCCGAATGCAACACGGGCATCCATGCTGCTGTGTTAAGGAAAAACGCCGTATGAGCCTTCAGGCGTTGCCATATTCCCTCGGACACATCAATAGTCTTCAGGAAAATTTGTGAATATTCTTCTTCCAATTGATCAGATAATTTTGTTTGTATAACTTGATCTAAATTGTCTGGAAATTTCAAGGAAAAATATTTATAACTTTCCTCAAAATTAAACATTTTATCGGAGGAAATTTGGCAACTCTCGAATGTTCATACGGTGTTCTTCCTTAGCATGGCAGCATGGAGCCCAACCAGTTGCATCCAGAGGTTAGAATGAAGTGATGGTGTTCTTCACATTCGACACTAACTAAAGGCGATTTGCTTGCTTCTCCTACGTAACTAAAATACAGATTTCCCTATCGCCCTGGTAAAAATTGGCGATACAGGAGTTCTTACAGCCGACTAAAGAAGGCTATTGAAAATCATATAGCTGGCTGTAGAAAGCGGAGCAAATCATATAGCCGGGCTATACGAAGCTATAAAAAAGTATACAGTCGGGCTATAGTTCCTATCGCCGGGCTTTACACTTTATCGCCTGGCTGTTGCTTTTTCGCCATCTATTATAAAAGGCTATAAAAAATTGTGTAGAAATTCGTGTGCTTTGGGAATCATTAAGTTTGATACGGAACCACCTTAATATTTACAAAACACACGTTATATTTTTCTTTAATACATATTTTTTTTTCATCAATTAAAATGAGATGGTTTATACAGAGTGTGCAAACATTTCAAAATCATGAGTTGAAAAACGCTGACTCTAAATAAATTAAATATTAGAGCCTAACACAAAGCGGAGCGGCGACGCATTGGCGCCTACAGACCTAACAGGGATACTTCACGCATTGCGCGGCGACGCACTGGCGCCTACAAACCTAACAGGGATACTTCACGCATTGCGCAATGCGTGAAGTATCCCTGTTGGGCGCCAATGCGCGTTTCGCGCTCTCTGCCTGCCCGCCGCGCCGCAGCGTGCCACGGCGTCTGAAGCAACTATTTCACACCAGAGGTATTGCACAGTATCATAAGAAATTGAAGGCACTCCAACATATTAAGAATGACAGGCTTCCTTCAAAAGTACGAAGTTTTCCTCGCAAAATAAATCAAGATACTACGGCATAAAAAGAGAGCGGTAGTCCAAAAACTAACTAAGTCCTAGTATCCGTATTTAGTAACGTTTAGCATAAACTTTATCGTCTGGCTGTTGCTTAATCGCCATCGGCTACAAAAGGCTATAAGAAATTGTACAGCCGGCTACAGAAGCTCTTGGAAATCTTACAGCCGGCTTTAGGTCAAAAAAAAATCGAAGAATCTCCAAGGCATAAAAAAAATAACGAGACATGATAAAAAACACATGATGTATTTTTAAAAAAACAAAATTTCACTTCACTAATCAAAGTTCACTAATACTATTTGGAAGAAACGTAAGTCCCCACCCCCCTTTGTTGCTTACAAACATACAAAATTATTTTCGCAAAGGACGGACAACTCTTTAAAAAGTGAAAAAATCATGAGTTAACGTCAACTGATGCTTGAATGATCTGAAGTAACTCTAAAATTAAGGCCAAAGTTATTACGATAGTGCATCGAGAGGGAATAATGATTCGCAATAATTGGAACCTACTTCTTAATTTAATTCAAAATTGATCAAAACATGCATACGCCTGACATACTGTAGAGTGTAGAGTGATTTAGGTTGCAGGGATTTTTTTACAAAATCTTATTAAAAACTAGGAACCATCTATTACTCGATCAACCAGTGAATCTTCAGTATAATAATCATCACTAATCATCACAGATGCACATTAAGTTGAAACTCATTTTACGCATGAAGTGGGTATATTCTGTACTGGTATAGTAAATTTTCCCGATCAAGCATTGTGAAAAGTTTACCATTTTCATTGTATTTACGTATTATGGCAGTTCGTAGCTCCTCTTACGCAATGACGTATCTCAATTTTGCACGTGAGCCCCAGAAAGCATGGATTTATATTTAAACCAGGGCTTACGTGGAAATTGAGATAAGTCCTCACGTCAAAGGAGCGACGAATTTCGTTCCAATCTCTGACGGTCAGTTCTTTTTTTAGTCCATACCGATAAATGTACATAACAACCTTGAGACTGGGATAGAGGATCTACAAGTCTCAGTTTAGCTGGAAGAAAAAACAAGAATCAACATGGTGGACGTCCCAGCTATAAAAAGGGTCAAACTTATTTGAACCACGTTTAGCAGGAAAGAACCAAGCTACATCAGCTATTGCCAATTATAACTGGGCAATTTCATTTTTTACAAGGTAATTTTTGTACGGATTCCTTCGGAAATTTTAATAGATTTGCTTTCAAAAATGTAGAAAATTCACTGAAATTTACACAAAAATTCGCACAACCATTTTCATGAAAAAAAATTAAATTGCCTAATTAAATTTGGCAATAGTTGATGTGGCTTGGTTCTTTTCTGCTTAACGGGTCCATTTGGAGCGTACCCTACACGGAGAAAAATTTATGGCTTTGTAAACCTATTAGTAGTTCATATGGAACACCAATAGAAGTCGTAAATGAACTACATATAATGATTCTCGGCCTGTGAACCATACTTAGGTATAAATAGGTAATAGGTTTATACTAAGGTATAAATACCATCACTGAGGTAAACGTGCTATTATTATGTCGTCTTTACTACTTTTAGTGGTATTCCACATGAACCACTAATCGGTTTATAAGCCATAGCTTTTTCTCAGTGACCTGATAACTATATTTCGCAACATGATCATTTGCGTTTTTTCCTGGATTTGCCTCTCCCATTCGCCCTATCCACACCGAGCCTGGTAAGATTATTGAAATCTATAATAGACAATTTCGGGGGTGACAAAGGCGGCAGCTCAGCAGTTCTCAGGGGCTCTTCGACTTCCATTTTCGGGGGTCGAGGGGGGAGACACGTGTGTGGCCTGATGCGGGGAACAGGGCGCCAGGGAACCGCGCTTGGGGATCCGTCATCCTCGCTGCTGCTGCTGCAGGAAGCTTCATTTTCGTCTCCAGAAGTCGCATTCGTGTCGCTCGCCGAAGTTTCCTTCTTCTTCGGTTCCGGCTTCAGGTGTCTCTTCTTTTTCCGCGTCCGGGACTTCCGGTGCGAGCTCCGGCCGAATCGTAGAGGGGATTTGCGAACTTTGACCTTCGTCTTGGGCTGCTCCGTCACGTGGATCACGCCGGTTACTTTGTAGTATTCTAGGTAGGTTTGAACGATGTTACGGCCGAGCCGATAGTCTGATGTCTTGGTTAAGAAAAAAATTCATGGGTTAGCAGATCTGCCGTGATAGCGAAGAGAGCCGTAAGTGCAAAATTTTCGAAATCGAGTTTTCTTCAAAATTCGACCAAACTCTTTTCGATGAAATTACTGAGACAGCTAAAACAGCAAAATTCATCCTAATTTAATGGAAACGAAACGTATGTAAAAGCCGTAAGTGCGCAAAAAATGACACAATTTTTTTTCGAGACAGCCGTAGATGCATGAGAGCCAATGAGAACAGTTCTTTCCAGTAAAGTGCCGCCCTTTTCTGCCAATTTCTAACCTGAAAATGTGTTTGTTGCGCGTCCAAAACGCAACCACGAAAGCATGCAGAAGATAGCACTTACGGCTGTCTTGCCTAACGATAACCTAGCATGAAAATGAAAAATACCCTTTTTATGTAATGGAAATAAAATCAGTCGATTTTTAATCATCCATACGATTTCTAGGAGTCTTCCGGACGATTAGTGGCAATTTGACAAAGAACGGAGGCTTCTTTCAATAAAATGTTCTTGTCAGAGGCTTCTGAGCCCGTTTTCTCTATACTTCATTTTTGCACTTACGGCTCTCTTCGCTATCACGGCAGAGATGGAAACTCTTGTCCCAAAGTAGCACAGATCGCAATAAGTAGCAATTGCATTGTAAGCATTTTGCAATTCCACTGCGCGTTGTGTATGTTGCCCAGCTTTTTTTTGAAGGGGCCCCGTTTATTGAAACTTATTGCAATAAAATTGAAGTAGGTTGCAATTTTTCATCGCACTGCGTATTGCCTATCTTTCTGACACATTGAGTTCATTTTGTTGATTGTTTAAAATTGACTAAATAATGTAAAAATATTGCAAATTAATGGTAAAAATGACAATTTTATTGAAATCAAATAGCAATTTAATTTCAATATTTTTGTTGCACTGTGCTACTTGGGTCTCTGATACGAAAATGACTTACGCCTGATTCTTGGACCTATTATTTATGCTAAAAGGAACTAGAGACGTGTGAAATATGAGATATGCTCCAATGGCGTCGCGTACTTTGCGATGTGTCGATTAATCTGCCATTTAAATCTATGGACAAGGATCGATAAAAAGGGTGTTTGCGACGAACACCTTAATAATCGATTCTTTACCATAGCTTCAAATGGGGAAATATCAATAATTGATCATTCACGCCTCGCCACTGACTCGTGCAAGCTGCATAGGGAACCAGGGCCGGATTTAGGGGGTGGCCACATGGGCCGCGGCCCATGACGGTAAATTTAGGGGGCGGCAAATGTTGTAATTTTTTCAAATGTAGGTATCAAGAAAAAAAATCTGATTCAGAAAAAAAATTACAAGCGAGAAAAGGCGAAAAAATCTCTCATTTCCTGAGAGTTAAAGTACAGTAATTTCTAATTTGTTCGTCATTCGGTTATACAAGAGACAGAAGTTGAGAGAGAAACCAAACACGCAATTTGGCCCGGAGTGGCGCGGCGTAGAGAGCAATGATGACGAGGACTTGAGATAGATGGAAAGGAGAAGCCCTCGCGGTCAGCATGAAACAATATTAGCGCCTACAAGACTCCACGAATACTTCACGCATTGCGTCAAACGTACTGCGATCAGAAGCGGTTGGCGTGAAACTCATAGTGCTTACAAGACTGCATGAATACTTCACGCATTGCGTCAAAAATAGTGTGGCCAGCAGCGGTCGGCGTGTGAATCGCATAGCGTCTACAAGGCTGTGGGGATACTTCACGCATAGGCCTTGTCCACACAGGGATAGGTTTACGGAACTTAATTTTCGCGCAAAGTTCCGTGAACTTTTGCTAGTGATGACACAAAAACTGGGCCCAACGCTAGTAAACGCGTCTAATGCACCCCTCCTCCTCTGGCACGTTCACTTGATGGTTTGTATCGATGTATCAAAACGAATGAGAAGGGGCGGCAAAATACAGGCGGCCCATGGCCGGCAAGTAGGTAAATCCGGCCCTGTAGGGAACAATGTAAAAGTGGGAGTGATTCCTTTCGGCAAAATGGAAAAGAGGGATTTGACATTAAATCAAAAGGAATTAAGCGCCAAAATATGCTAACTCATGAGCCATGGGCATGTGACAAGAGCGTTGTGACAACAGGATAAAAAATTGACATTGAAGTTGAGCAACAACTATTTTTAACCTGGGAGATGATACTCAAGAATGACTGATAAAAGGATACAAGATTCTTCTGTGAAAGAGATGTGTTCATTGGTGACAGGGTGGTTGTAGCCGTAGTATGAAACCAAAACTGAGTAACAATTGACACTGTCCTTTAGGACGTCGCAGAGATACCTGGAAAATAACAGCAAAATTTATAGTTTTTTTTTAGTTTGCAGATAAGTTTGCACCTCGTGAACACGATTTGCATCTGATAAAAAGAAAGAACACAGAGACGACAAGCGGGATACTCTATAAGGAGGATTAGATCGCAATGGTTTAATTATGGTTATGCTTATTGGTAATGAAATCAAACTGACTCAAGTTCCTCACCTCCTTGCTGTGTTTGCTTTGTTGGAGTCCCGATTGAACATAGTATTCTGAGGTGCAAAACAGTCTGTATTTTGTGCCAGAAGTTTTGGAAACACGATGTGCCTTTCAAACCTGCAGAAGATAAATTATTAAATTATTTCATAGCAACGAGTTGAGGTACAAATTATAGCTCTTTGTATCAAATGGGAAGAGGTTGCAGTTTGCGGCAACGCCATGTCAGTTTGTCTTCAATTTTTAGTGTAGGCAACATAAGCTCCTGCGTGGTCGAATAGTGGCATCATCATGAAATGGCACGCTCACTCGAGTCACAGACGAATGAGAGTTTTTATCAAACGGGAAGAGATATTTTCAACGTCATGTCCGTTTGCCTTTAATTTTCAAGTTAAGCAACATAAACGCTTTAGTGTGGTATCTTTCCGATAATGGTCCGACAGTCTCTGTGGACATACAATGATAAAATTGGAGGAAAATAATAAACAGAAGAATAGAGAAAGTAGAATAAGAAAAGAGGAATGAAAAGGAGGAACGAGAGAAAAGAAGAATAATAAAAGAGAAGGAAGAACTTGACGAAGAGGAAAAAGAGTTGAACAAAAGAGGAAGAGGAGGAATATGAGAAGAGAATGAAGATGGAAAAAAATGAGGGAATGAGAGTATACGAGCAAGAAGAAGAATAGGAAGATAAGTAAAGAGGAAGATGAGAAAAGAACTAAGAAGGAGAAAAAAAGGAATAAGAAAAAGAAAAAAGAGAGTGTTTTACATTGCTACCTACCACCCTAAGGTTACTTACTGCTCCTGTGGTAAAGGTCAAAGGACTGCGGAAAAATTCCGAGTCTTTGTCTGAAATCGTTCAAAAGTTACAGGACTTTCTAAAGACTTGAGGTCCTCCTTTGGAATAAATGTTCCGAGTACGCTTGCAATTTCACGATGATACTACTATTCAACCTCTTTCATATTTTTCTTTCATCTTCCTCCTCCTCTTCTTCTTCTTCTTCTTCTTCTTATTCTCCTCCTCCTTTCTCTTTCCATTAACTTTAAACTTTGAACCAAATCTTCTGCTATCGAATACGAAAAATCATGGAGAATTTAAGTTTTATGTTGACCGGCTTCTCGAAAGGAAAATACAATTTTGAAGGAAGTCTACAACGTCGCAAATGGAGGAACGTCGTCTCTCATTTTGCCCCAAAATAAGTATGTATAAAATTGAAGGCATTATGAGTTTCCTCTCTCAACTTATATTCGTCTGTAACGATAAACAATGGGACGCGTTTGCTACGGCGCCTTGATACAACTATACAACCTCCACGGATGTCCGTATTGCGTTCAAAAAATTGAAGGCGTTTTGACTCCCTGCTCATACTACCTGTAGTTGATTCGATGGACAAACGCGTTGGTCGGCGGTGACGGGGACTTGATGCATTTTTTTGAACTTGATGGATGTCCGTATCGCACCGACTGAAGTGCGAAACCACGTATCTCCATTGCGGTGTTTCAAAATTTCAGTAACGAAAATAATGGTCTGAGGCCGATGAAGGTCAATGATGCTGATTCTAATCAATGAATCTCATATTATGGTAAGTAAATCACTAACATCTGTGCGCTTATTTTGTTTGTCCCATTCATGTAAACCTGCTCTTCTAAAATTCGCTTCCGTTGAAAATAGAAACTCCTTCCAATACCCTTCGCCGAGTTTGGTCTTTTAGGATGAATAATAGAGATGATTAATGTGACGCGTCCGAGGAAAATTGCTCTTGACTCCCCTTTCCAGATAAACTTTCCATGGGAAAGGAAATAAAGTGAGGTAAAATTATTACTTTCCGCTATCGATGCCAAATTATTCAAAATATAATGGCAAAATGAACAGATCAAGTTTTAGCAATACGCTCGTGTGTACACTACATGATTTGATTTTTTCTTCCTTCTTTTAGCAACTGATAATAATAAAGACATATTAAGACATAGGCTTATGATTGGCCTATGATCTTATGATATTATTACTTAAATTTCAATGGGGATTCTTACTTTTGAGTTGAGAGACCTTTGAGAGCCAAGACCAAAGAGCCATTGCGGGTTGTATTTGAGTGAATTGAAAATTGTAGGTTCATACATTTGGAGTCTTTTGATTAGCCTCTATCATCTTGTCTTACATTTTTGCAATATCCTTCATTGTCAAGCTTATTTTCAAGTTTGTAGAATATGAAACCTTTGGAAGTTTGAAATTTTATATTTAATTTTCCTTTTCCATCAGGACAAATACCGCTTATCATGGGCCATTTTAATACACAAGCCATCAGGACAGTTGGTTTTTAGCCAACTTGCTTTTATTTTTCTGTACAATTAAGGAAAGTTTCTCATTCGAACGGAAACATCGCTCAAGTCTACCTCCTTCCCTCGGAAAGAGCGGAGGAATGTTTTCTCTAAATTTTTTTTTTTATTTATTTATTTGTCATTTGGCAAAAATGTTTTGAAACCAATACACAAACACGACCCTATTGATTAATAAAATAATAATGTTTTAGTGAAAACTTCGCGACATTGCAGTGCAATTAATTCTGGCTCTTACCCCTTTAGTTTCGATGTATGTTAAAATTGTAAGTGTTTGAAACTTTAAACTGCAAAAATCGCTTCTTATTTATTTATTTTCTGTACGGTTTGATTGAGCTAATTTGGTTGGAAAAAATGTTGGCATTCGGGTTTATCTTTAAAGTTTTCCTTCAAATTTTGATCCAAGCCATTGCTGCATGCAGAATGAAGTCCACTGAAGCGGAAAGTTGGCGTGCGCTCAAAACAGATAAGACCGCAAAACGACTGAACGCCCTTCCTCTGCACTCCTATCAACCTTTCACCATTAATCATGAATTTCACCTGGGTTCCGTTTTTTGTATCGTGGAATGTCTTAGTTTACTTTTCCTATAGGAATAAACATTTTCATGACACAATCAACCCCGTCCCCTTGAACTTAAATGGTCGAAGATCTTAAGGGAAGTAATTAATATTAAAATTAAGCAAGACACGTTTGAATTCAATGAAATTAAATTTAAATAAGTTTGGAGAAGAAACATAACAATCATGAATGTGCATTAAATCCTCCCGCAATAATACGTATCTCGCAAAAATCAATGGATAAACTTTGTTGTAAAAAATATATGACACTAAGAGGGTCTGTTGCAAATTTTTTGAGTTTTCTTTCTTCTCGATGAATTGACTACGAGCTCAAAAAACGAAAACACATTTAATTAACCCCCAGATGCTCAAGCCGTGTCAAATTGACCCGCGGCTTCCTGAAAATCCCGCGTGTTAAAAAATCCTTGTGCACCGCAGATTTAATGGACCGGTTCATAAGAGATCTAGATATAGATCTAAAATGCATCGTAAAAAAAGAATCAAACATTAATCGGAAAAGAGGAAAATTCCCGAATCTGAGTGACGCGTCTTTCAGTAGAATAGGGTGGAGCATTGCGAGTTTACGCCTCGCACCACCGCGCCTTCAATTTTGCAGATGCGACACGGACATCCATCACGCTTGAATAGTTGTATGTCTGCGCCGTCATCAACCGGCATCCTTTCCCTTGCTCTATTACATTTCCATAATATGTTGGTTTCGTTTGTCTTATTTTTAGTGGTGCTTCAAAGGCTACGTAATCAACACAGCCGAAGATCTGTGTTGCGCCTTCAATTTTGCAGGCGCAACACAGACATCCATAACGCACGAATAATTAATTGTATTTGTGCGCTGTCATTATAATGCGTGATGAGGTGTAAATCTCAAATTGCCTCGTAACTTGAGGTTAATGAATGTTTGCAAAATGCAATCTCAATGTTTCAACTCGTAGTTTTTTATATCGATGATTCTTCATCTCGTCTTTAAAAACATTGTACCTATAAGCCGACATAAATACCTGTACACGTCATCGTATGTGTTCCCGTACACAAACACGCCCTTCAAACTTGAATGAGCATGCAGGTCCAATATGAAATCTAATTCCAAATTCTGGAAAGAAAAAAATTGCGAGAGTATAAAAATACATGGCAAAGAAATAAAAATTTACTTCGTAATGGGGATTTATAGAAAAATAGATGAACCATCGATTTCTGATATTAAAGCTCTTATTTCCAAACTAAAAATGTTACACAGAACTCACCTGCGAGTGAAAGATAAGTCTGTCATTTCGATGAAATAGTTCTGCTAGTACTCCTTGTAATTAATTAATTTTCTCAACTTTAACGCACATTTTGTGCTGCTGAGTCCCATTTAATCTTTCTTATTTTTCTAATTATAAAAATAAAGCTCGATGGTGAATGTTTCTTACACTTCTTGTGTGCATATTATCTTGCTATATGCTATTCCTGAATGCCATGAAATTTAGTTTAAAAGAGAGGAGTTGGGGGTGAATACCTTGTCTTGATGCAAGGAATTGATGAAAGAAAGAGTAGCGTGTAGAGTCGGATGAATCCACTCGGAGACTTGATGCCACGCTCGGTTTAGATCAATGCCCATCAGAGTTGACCTGCAAATTAATTTCAAATTACACTGTGCAACAAAAAAAAATGAAAAAAATGTCTCCCGGACGAGATAAGGTGATCTTTATGTATTTTGAGGCGCTGAATCCGAATATGACCTCCGTTTTTTTCCATCACCCTCCAGTTTTCCGGAAAAGTCGATTTTACCCGGAAAAAAAAACGGCCATTTTTGGGCATTTTTGGTGTTTTTGCGACTATTACCCCCTGCAGAATGTAGGTAAAATTTTTCTCCGGTACGAGAAACGGCTAATCCGATGTATTTTGAGCCGCTGAGTCCGAAAATGACCTCCGTTTTTTCCCATCACCCTCCAGTTTTTTGGAAAAGCGACTTTTCCCCCGGAAAATGAGCAAATTTGAAGTATATTTGTCATGCATGCAATTTATTTGTATACATTTTTCTGGACCCGTGGTACAGTCATTCTTATGTATTTTAAGCCGCTGAATCCGAATATGACCTCGGTTTTTTTCCATCACCCCCCAATTTTCCGGTAAAGTCGATTTTTCCGAGCCTAAATTTGTGTATAAGCTTTCCCGGACTCAAAGGGGATCAAAACTATATTTAAACGTGTCCGCGACGTGCGATACATCGATTCTCATGTATTTTGACTAGCTGAACCCGAATATGATCTTGGATTTTTCAGATCACCCACAATTTTCCCGGAAAATCGATTTTCCTTGGAAAACTACATTTTTCGGTGTTTTTTGGACGATTTTCCTGTTGTGAGGAGTCTAAGAAATTTTCCGAGATCCTCTGTAGGTCTCTTCTGCTATATTAAGAGCAGCTGAATCCACATTTGACCTCTATTCATCTCTGACAACCCCCCGTTTTCTAGAAAGTCCGATTTTTCAGGGAAAAAAGCTTTTCCGAACCGTCCCCACCTCCAGGGAAATTTGAAAATTTTTCCGCTCGTGTGATACATCGATTCTTATGTAATTTGAGCTAGAAAACCCGAATATGACCTCAGAAATTCGTTATCACCCACCATTTTCACGAAAAACTCGATCTTTTTAGAAAAATGGATATTTTTGATCATTTACGGTATTTTTGCGACTGTTGCTCCTTGTGGAATGTGCGTAAGATTGTTCTTAGCTACAAATTAGATTGTGCATCACGTATTGTGAGTCCCTGAGTACGGAAATGGCCTCTATTTTTTTCTATGAGCCCTCAGTTTTGTAAAAAAGACACTTTTTGCCGGGAGACTGAGTGAAATTGACTTATTTTAGTCTGGCATGCAATTCTTTATTTAAATAATTATCCTGGATGTGTGAAGGGGAAATTCCTATGTAGTTTCAGATGCTACATCAGAATATGACCTCAAATTTTTCCCATCACCCTCCATTTTGTCGGAAAAGTAGATTTTTCTCGGAGAACGTGTTTTTAGTATATTTCCGAAATTTTCCCAGAAAATCGAGTTTTTCGTAAAAATGGTGAGTGATGACGAATTTCTGAGGTCATATTCGGGTTTTCTAGCTCAAATTACATAAGAATCGATGTATCGCACGTGCGGAAAAATTTTCAAATTTCCCTGGAGGTGGGGACGGTTCGGAAAAGCTTTTTTCCCTGAAAAATCGGACTTTCTAGAAAACGGGGGGTTGTCAGAGATGAATAGAGGTCAAATGTGGATTCAGCTGCTCTTAATATAGCAGAAGAGACCTACAGAGGATCTCAGAAAATTTCTTAGACTCCTCACAACAGGAAAATCGTCCAAAAAACACCGAAAAATGTAGTTTTCCAAGGAAAATCGATTTTCCGGGAAAATCGTGGGTGATCTGAAAAATCCAAGATCATATTCGGGTTCATCTAGTCAAAATACATGAGAATCGATGTATCGCACGTCGCGGACACGTTTTAAATATAGTTTTGATCCCCTTTGAGTCCGGGAAAGCTTATACACAAATTTAGGCTCGGAAAAATCGACTTTACCGGAAAATTGGGGGGTGATGGAAAAAAACCGAGGTCATATTCGGATTCAGCGGCTTAAAATACATAAGAGTGACTGTACCACGGGTCCAGAAAAATGTATACAAATAAATTGCATGCATGACAAATATACTTCAAATTTGCTCATTTTCCGGGGGAAAAGTCGCTTTTCCAAAAAACTGGAGGGTGATGGGAAAAAACGGAGGTCATTTTCGGACTCAGCGGCTCAAAATACATCGGATTAGCCGTTTCTCGTACCGGAGAAAAATTTTACCTACATTCTGCAGGGGGTAATAGTCGTCAAAACACCAAAAATGCCCAAAAATGGCCGTTTTTCCGGGTAAAATCGACTTTTCCGGAAAACTGGAGGGTGATGGAAAAAAACGGAGGTCATATTCGGATTCAGCGCCTCAAAATACATAAGGATCACCTTATCTCGTCCGGGAGACATTTTTTTCATTTTTTTTTGTTGCACAGTGTTACTAGCGTGTTATTAACTTCTCAGAGTTTACGAAAAAAATTAGCGAGATTTTAAAATCAGCGCATCCGTAAATGTAATGCTGGATGAAATCGAATCAATAGTTGTAAACAACGAACCTGTAATTTCCAAGGAAGACACCATCAGGGTTCATCATGGGGATGATTTTGAAAACAACATGCTCTCTCAAAGTCTGCGCAATCGGATGGTTGCTAATCAAGAAATCGATGATTCCTGAAAAAATTGATTACAATCGTACAACAAAAAACTGCAAACAGAACAACGGAGTGAACAGAAACCATGAAAACTGCGCTATAATAATTTTGTACTCGCACATTAAAATTGAGTCAAAAACATGAAAATTTCATTGCTGAGGTCGCAGATTACCGTAAATTTAATACATGTTCCCCCATAAAAGTCTGCAGTTACCCCTTTGAAGTAAACAAGACTCATATTAACTCATGAAGAACATTTTTGAAGGTAATTTGTATTATATGATTAAAATTAGAAAAATTTTCCACAAGTTCGTCTTTTGCGAACTAGAAAAAAATTTAAATAACAAATGACACATAAAATAAGTCACATGCCGTTACTTCTCTTGTAAGAAAGCTTAATTATTACAAAAATAAAACTTTCTTACGAAGAACAATGAAAAACGTGTATTTGTCAAAGTCTCTTCATCCTCCAACCCCCCCCCCCCCCCCAACAAAAAAACAAGGAGGAAAAAATTGAAACAGTTTAGTCTCTAGTCAAACAAGAAGGAATCTCATTGTAATGTGCCTTTTATCCTCTAGCCTATTTAATTCTTAAACTTGATTACACTATGCGTGTTCCGATGGCGACTATTTTCGACAAAAAAGAATTAGTTTTAAAGTTTGGAAATCGTGAAGAATCTGTTATTGATTCTCCTGTCCCGAAATGGGCATCGACAGGATAAATAAATTATCAAACCTTGACAAACGTATGATGTAGGCGATTCTCCGGGGTGTATTCTACCCAAGATAATTATGACCCTCAATTTTTCAGCTGCCACCATGTTTTTAGGGTGTGTGATTGTCAGTAGATCCAGCCTTCGATTTTGCTGGAAGAAAAATTTATCAAAGTTAAATGCAAAAAAGATAAATGGAAACGATTTCAAATTCCATTATATTAGAATAAGTAAATTAAATGATCCAACTTGACTAACGGATCTGCGGGCCGATTATTGGAATCTACAGGGCCGGATTTACCTACTTGCCGCCCATGGGCCGCTAGTATTTTGCTGCCCCCTTCTCATTCGTTTTGAAACATCAATGAAAACCATCAAATCAACGTGCCAGCGGGGGAGGGGTGCATAAGACGCGTTCACTGGTGTTGAACACATTTTTTAGGAAAGCCCTGTCAACACTACTAGCAAAAGTTCACGGAACTTTGCGCGAAAGTTAAGTTTCGTAAACCTATCTCTGTAGAGACAAGGCCTTCCATTCATAAGAAGTGAACGAAAAAATTATGAAAGAACAAACATAAATGTGGTTTAATGATTTTAACTTCCGCCGCCGCGCCTCGCAGACCGCACTGTGTTTGACGCAATGCGTGAAGTATTCACGCAGTCTTGTAGGCGCTATGCGTCTTACGCTGATCGCGTTGTGTTTGCCGCAATGCGTGAGGTATTCGCAATGACCGCACTGTGCTTGATGCAATACGTGAAGTATTCGGGCAGTCTTGTAGGCGCTAATATGTGTTACATGCCGATCGCTGCGCCGAGGGCTTTTCCTTTTCATCTCAAGTCCTCGTCATCATTTCTCTCTAGGTAAGTCGCGCCGTTCCAGGCCAAATTGCGTGTTTGGTTTCTCTCTTAACTCGACTAATTAAAGATGCTGTCTCTTGTATCGCTGAATGACGACAAAAGTAGAAATTACTATACTCTCAGAAAATTAGAGATTTTGTCGCCATTTCTCGTTTGTAATTTTTTTTTCTGAATCCGAATTGTTTTTATACTTACATTTAAAACAATTGCAAAATTTGCCGCCCCCTATAGATTTGTCGCCATGGGCCGCGGCCCATGTGGCCACCCCCTTAATCCGGCCCTCGAAATCTATAGACAAAGCTATAGACAAAGGAGACAAAAGAGATATGGAGAGATCCTATTGGTGGAAGCGGGTGCTTTTAATGGACGAAGGAGGTAGGTAATCGACTAACTAACGGCAACCCACTAGAGACCCGACAGTTAGTCCATCATTTTCTCCCTTTGTCTATAGGAATCGCCCATTTCAACCAATAGGATCGTTCCATACTCCCTATATCTTCTTTGTCTAAAGCTTTGTCCATAAAGAGCCTCCCTAAAAATGGCCCCTTTTCGGGAACCCGGGGATTTCATTCGTATGTGGCTTAAATGAAACCTTAAGATGAGACAAGCCTCCAGTAAAAATTTTAGCTTGAGTATATGTCTTGTTTCCGAGATACAGCGTTGCAAAGTTGGCATATTTGAGCTTTAAAATTCTCATATTTTTATGGATTTTCTTCCAAAAACCAACTTCAAAAATGACTTTACAATACTTACACGAGGTGCACACGATAAATTATAATATAAAAAGTCTCCAGTAAGAATTTTGACTCATGCGTAAGCCTTGTTTTGGCAGTACAACGTTGCTAAGTTTACATTTTTCAGCTTTAAAAAGCTCATTTTTTAAAGTTTCTCATTCACAAACCGCTATTACTGAAGATCGAACTGTATTTTGGGGCATAGAATCAACAATTAGTGATACTCGTAGATGCATAGTATAATTTATAAAAGGATACGATAATACAGTGTTGCAAAGTTTTCAACTTATATCTGAGAAAATGTCTATTTTGTGTTATTTTATTGAAGACAAGATTGAACAATCGTTGATAAGTGATATTGTGAAACAAAGAAATGTGGAGGACTTTTGTCAATCCTAGGTGAAAATTGGAATTAAAATGGCACTGTTGCCAATTTTATTTAAGTTTCTCTTAACATTCCATTATAACATAAGTTTCAAATAAGGATACTTCCAATAATTATTGTCTGATTTTAAAACGTAATCCAAGTGAATTTATGGCATACAATGAATGGCTCAGCATCAGTGTTGCTTTCAAAATCTAAAAAATTCTACCTTGCCTTGGTTGTCAATTTTACTTTTTTTTAGGCAGAATGCAAAAACGAACATAAACAATGGAAACGCTCCAGTTTTTTGGGTACAAATAAATCTTGACACAGACAATACATTCATTGTTCCTTAAAGAATAGAATATCTTCGACTTAAGAATTACAAATGATGAGATAATTAAATAAATAAATCTATAGAAAAAGAAATTAAAAGAATAAAATACTTAAAATTATTAAAATATTGTTGCATGGATCTGTCAAAAATTATTATTTCGGCATAGCCATCGACCCAGGGTCGGATACCCATTGAAGTCGTGTTCAACAAGAAAAAATCATAATCCATACAGAGTTCAAAGTTTTAAGCATGGCAACGCTGTATCACCACCGGTCAAAGAATTCTTCTTCAAATACAAACATTCATCTACAGATGACATAAATGGTTGATTTCCTGCCTCAAATCGTGATTAAATTCTACGAAAGTAGCTTCTTAAACACAGAACTCAAAAATATAGACATTTTTAAAGCTCAAATATATAAACTTTGCAACCCTGTATCATTAGAACTATACTTGCATTTTGAGTTAAATTTTAACAAAAGCCTTAATCTATCATAAAATTGCATCTAAACCCCGAAAGCATATCTTTTAGCGGTCACTAAGTTCGTTTTTAAGTTAAGAAACTTGATAA
Organism: Bemisia tabaci; assembly: GCF_918797505.1. Classification (NCBI taxonomy): domain Eukaryota; kingdom Metazoa; phylum Arthropoda; class Insecta; order Hemiptera; family Aleyrodidae; genus Bemisia; species Bemisia tabaci. The sequence continues at coordinate 53,251 of NW_027311764.1, forward strand.
AATGAACATTTTTTATAGGTTTTTATGTCAACTTTGCAACGTTGTTTTAACAGAATTAGTAGTATTAATGTTTCAATTGAAATATGCATTCGATAATAATACTAACATTTGATAAAATGTCACAAAATATCATAAAACATCCAATTGAACCGTTCTGAGAAAATTAGATACCTGAGAATATGAGAATTTTAAAGCTCAAATATGCCAACTTTGCAACGCTGTATCTCGGAAACTAGACGTATACTCAAGCTAAAATTTTTACTGGAGGCTTACCTCATCATAAGGTTTCATTTAAGCCACAAACGAACGAAATCCCCGGGTTCCCGAAAAGGGGCCAAAAAAGGCCCTTTTTTAGGGAGGCTCTTTCAATAAACAGTCCGCTGGGTTGACTAAAATCGGCAACCATGAACACGCAGGGCCTTATTAAATAAGTTACCAGCGGCTCTGAAGTTGTCTTGCAAGGTCTTACGAGGGGGTAGAGGAATGGAGATGGGGGCTTAAGGCTAGTCTTACGTGAGCCTTCCTTTCTTTTTTTAAAAAAAAATGATTTATTCCTATATAAAAATTAATAGCTATTTCCTGGAGGGACTCCCTCCGTTATTTTTTGAAAATGGAAAGGAGGGAGCCAGACCAGTCTAACATAATTTAAATTGGGAGTTAAGAGGTAGCCTCGTCACGTGAACAATCACACAGATGCAACGACACACGCCGCCGGGCCCAGAGTTTTTGCGAATGCAGTAGTGAACAACAACTTTTGCTATCTCTCGCACTCATTACTTCAATACAGCGTTCTTCGGCTCATCAAAGGACCACATCGATGGTGTAAGTCGGCAATCACATGTCTCAGTTTCCAACGTTGCAAACTTCCTATCATACTTTATTTTTTAAATAGAAAACTACTCAACGGCAATTCTTTAAAACTGCCGTGATTTTTCTTCTCTGTGCGAAGAAAATTCTGCAAAAACTTTAAGGAATGATATTAATTCGTTCTCTTTCAAGATAATAAAATGGGAGCGGAGTTTTTCAATCACAGCAAACGATATATCGACGGTGAAACTACCAAACCACGTATCTCGGTTTGCGACGTCGCAGACTTCCTGTCATACTTTATTTTTTAAATGAAAAACTACTTAACATCCAGTCTTGAAAATTTCTGTGATTTTTCCTCTTTGTGCGGAGAAAATTCCGTGAAAATTTCAAGGAATGATATTAATTTGGTCTACTTCAAAAAAATAAAATGTGAGCGTAGATTTTTAAACACCGCAAACGAGATACGTGGTTTGGTAGTTTCACCGTCGATATGTGATTGCAGACTTACGCCGTCGCCATGCATGTACACACCCTCATAGATGAAAAAAATTATGCCGAACCCAACTTCGTGTCAATTTTACATTTCGGGACCCCTAATAATGACGTTGCGGTCCCCCCCTCCTCCGCTCTTAATTTAAGTCTTCCCCAAAAAAATAACAACCTTCTTACTGTCGAAAATTATCACCTCCAGGGTATAAATTTTGATTTATGTAAAGTAAGTATGTTAAGTAATATTATGAGCTATTGTGTTAATTTACATGAGAGTAGTGTAGTCAAATCCAAAAAGTCTAGATCCACTCGTAAATGCATGGTTTTCTAGTTTCTAAGCCGATTAGTACAACGATTACTAAGAATTCCGAAATTTATTTTAAAAATTAAACTGTAAGACAAATTCTGAGCATGGAACTTACAACGGATGTGCCAAGTAGCTCCCGTGTGAAGTGGGGCACTTTCCTCTTCTCAATTAGCTCCAGGTGCAACTGACATTTGGAATATGAATACGGGTACGTAAGCGCAAACTGGTAGCTGTCGTCCTCTCGGTCGAACCCAAATATCAAGGACAGGATGTAATTGTTCTGGTGGTAGATGGACCGGTGGTAATGTACGAACTTGTTCGGCATTCTCTGCCTTATCCAACAGCAACGATTAATTTTCCAAAATCAATAGGATATGCACTTTCAGTAGTGGGGCGTGAATGATCGATTATCGATATTTCACCATTTAGAACTATGGTAAAGAATCGATTATTAAGGCGTTCGTTGCGAACACCCTGCTCATCGATTCTCCTCCATAGGTTTAAATGTCAGATCCCTCGATATATCGCTAGGCACGCCACGCTACCGACACAAAAAATAGTTCATACATTGTGAGAAATTAATAAAAATCAAAAACAAACATTACTTTGTTATTTTAAAGTCATGAGCGTTCTCTGAAGCTGACGGATTGTTAAAATAATGATACATTTTGTACACAATGCGTCTTCCCTCTTTTCTTAAAGTTTTGATTTATTTACAGTTTTTTTTTTTATTATTATTTATCACTCTATCATGAGATATTCATTTTCAAGGGTATTTTTTAGTGAGTAGAGTAAAAAGTAATGATGCAAAGAGAAACTATTCGTCAGCAGCGAAAACTGGCAGTACATAAAAACGCACGCGCGATTAGTTGAGACGCCGTAAACAAAACTTGCTGGAAGCAAACAATTGAGAAATGTAATGGGCAACTGCAATTGAAGCGAATGAAGCCGAGTTATTATGGCCAAACTATTGAGAGATTGCTGCTTCAAGCAGCTCCCTTTGCCTATGCATGATGTTGAAGGCGAACTGTTTAAAATGACCGCAAAACACTGTAGTATCTCTCCACCGTTGCTATTCTTAAAACAAAACGGAGAGAGTAAAAAGGACAAGGGTGCTTTTATGAGGTATGATTCTCCTCCAATTTTCCTTGCGGTGCCATGGGATTACGACATCGCAATCCGTGGGGAGTGCTTCTCGTTTTACCTTACCTGCGATTCGTACACATACTTAGGGAATCATATTCGCGTGCGAAAACTTCATTTAAATAAAATGGGAGGGACAGATCCTACGCTGAGGTTGCTATGATATTTGATTGACGAACCTCACAGTCCTCACAGCAACTCAATAATAGCGAAACATTCTAATATAAAAATTGATTTCATACAAACCATTTATTTCTGCTGGTCGATTTTATTAGAGGCGTCATACCAAGCTGGAAACAATTCCTTTTCTTGCTTATGTTGACTATGTTGAAGATGACATGCTGGAAAAAGGAAAAAACATCCCGATTATAGAAGCTAACCATATCATGACAAATGGGTACATGTGTGGAGAAAAAACTACGCGTCTGACGTGAATGAACGGAGGGTTGTCACAATCATAGCTATCGGAAAATGCAGTCACGCAGGTCAAATGTCGTATTCTGTAAGTAAATTATGTCATTGTTCATGCACAGAATAGTATGTGAGTGAGAAAGATTGAAGCAGTAGAATGAAAAGAAAAATATTGTTTTCATCCTTTATTGAGAAAAAAAAATCATCCTTAAGATTTGGAGGAACACCTAAATGTCTTCGTCGCAGAGATTTAAGCGTATGCTGATGTAATGCAGTCAGGGCCGGATTTAGGAGGTGACCACATGGGCTGCGGCCCATGGCGGCCAAATTTAGGGGGCGGCAATTTTTTTAAAAGTAGGTATAAAAAAAAAATCGGATTCAGAAAAAAAAATCACTGACGAGAAAACTCGAGAAAATCTCTCATTTTCTGAGAGTGAAAGTATAGTAATTTCTAATTATGTCGTCTTTCAGTGATAAAAAAGACAGCCCCTTTAATTAGTCAAGTTAAGATAGAAACCAAACACGCAATTTGGCCTGGTACGGCGCAGCGTAGAAAGCAATGATGACAAGGACTTGAGATGAATAAGAGGAACCCTCGGCGCGGCGCGGCGGTCGGCATGAAACACATGTTAGCGCCTGCAAGACTGCATGAATACTTCACGCATTGCGTCAAACATTGTGAGGTCAGCAGCAACGGCCGGCGCGGCGTGAAGCGCATAGCGCCTACAAGACTGTAAGAATACTACACGCATTGCGCGGCGCAAAACACTGTGCGATCGGTGCGGCGCGGCGATGGAAGTTAAAATTATTAAACCACATTTATGTTCGTTCTTCCATACATTTTTCGTTCATATCAGAAAATGGAAGGCCTCGTCCACACTGAGAGAGGTTTACGGAATTAATTTTCGCGCAGAGTTCCAAGAACTTTTGCTACACTGAAAAAAAAATTGCTAAAATACGGTGGCAAATCACCAAATTAGTTAAATCACTCCGGTGTTCTTAATCTATTTTGATGAGTTGTCACCTTTTTTCACTATTTCGTGTGTTGATTTTAGCAGTTTTTTTTTCAGTGTAGTGTTCACATGGCTTGCACAAAAATTTGCCCAATACAAGTAAACGCGTCTTATGCACTCCTTCTCCTCCGGCACGTTCACGTGATGGTTTTTATGGATGTTTCAAAACGAAAAAGAAGGGGGCGGCCAAAGACAGGCGGTCCATGGCGGCAAGTAGGTAAATCCGGCCCTGGCTGTATAGTTACAGGATAATAAGTTTGTGGCTTCATGTCACTCTACCAAACCGATCTAATTGCACAAGTTTTGACAGGGGCAAATGAAGTATAGAGGAGATAACGAAATCAGTCGGTCTACGAGTATGTTTCAATCATTTCTCTACAGTCTTTGAAATGTAGCCTAACAAAATGGAATGAAACTGTCGAATACTTCAACTATTTCTCTCTGTCTTCATCGCTTCCACCTTTTTCTCTCTCTCCCACGTAATTGCTACTAAAAAGCAGGAGCAGAATTGTTTCTCATCACATGACAGTGAAAGGTACGCAACGCTAGAGCAATTTCATCGGGTAACATGACTTTGTGCTCCTTTTCGCAAGTTAAGACACGCAGAGCATTGATGCACCTTCATCGATCTGTAAGAATCTCATGCATCAATCTCTATAAACGTTCATTTGAAGTAGACAAATTTCACGATTAAATCTACTGAACTTGAAATCCACTGCTGCCTCGCGCTTTTGGAAATTGGCTTCTTTCAAACAGCATTGTATAAATCATACGAGTCAGGTAGTTGCAAACTCCTGTAAAAAATTACACTTACGAAATCTCAAGTTTTGTGGCGGTAAACGCAATGGTGGGCGCTATCTATTCTGAAATTATTATTATCAAATCACGGAAATTTTCCATGTAGGCTGAATGAAATAATAAACTGTGTGATTTTGCGTGGGAAAAAGGACAAAGTTTTGTACACATTGTGGCAATTCCGCTCCGAGAAGGTATTGTATTCAGAATGAAGAAAAGAAAGGAATGCAACTTGACAGCTCTGATTGAAAACGCGAAAGCTATCTTGCAAGCAAGCTTACACGAACCGCGATCTAAATCAGTGTCTATGTCTCGTTTGGAGCTATTTTCTGAGGTTGTAAAAGGAGACGAAGCCATGCGATCAGTGACTGGAAATGAACGTAAAAGTAATCACGTGTCACGTGTAATACAACGTACGTTGCGAATGTTCTGTGGTTCATCGTGCAAAAAATCGACTGAAAAACTGTTTCGGAAAACGATTCTTCTCCAATCTTTGTCTTATGAGGGTTGCCGTCCGTTTCATTATAAAATAACGTAAGATGCTGTGAAAAAGTTTGAGACAATGTAATTGAGCTTCTCGGTTTCATGTCATATCATACTAAAGAGTAGCGGGTAAATATTATTGATCGAGATATATGAGAAGAGTTTAAATTGAAAGAACTCTATGAGAGATTTTTTCGCAGATATTGTACATCATTTACCTTGAAAGTCACGATACGATAGGCGCTGTTGTGCCAAATTCATAGTTCCACCGAGGTGTAGCGAATTTGGTATCGTCGCGATTTGAAGGGGATTTAATGCTGGTTGAAGAGATGGTGCGCTATTATTGTCTCATTATCGTCGTGTCAGCAATTAAATAAGTACGTAAGTAAGTAACTAAATAAGTACCCACGTAGTCTCTGCATCTCTTCAAAGTCTGGCATTTCCTAGATTTTTATTTGCTTGGGTAAACTGAAACCAGTTCCTGATTGCTCAGGGTATCTGATTTATGTACGATGCTATGTAAAGATTTGGTGGAGTTACGTGCGTGGGTACACTACAAAACCTTGATAGGGACAAAACTAATTTTAGGAGAAGGAAAAAAAAATGAAGAAGGTACACAAATGGATTTAGGAATAATGAGAAAATGAGGAAAAGGAAAGTTAAAAGTATTGTGAGTTGTAGGTAAATTATTTTCCATCATTAAAACGGTACGATAGAAATAAAGAAATCGATGATATCTTTTATGCGAATTAACCAAAGGCATATTAATTTGCCAAGGAAAGGCAATTTTTTCCCGGTAAATTCGGTAAAAAGAAACAAAAACTACGAATTTGAAAAGGTAAACTTATCGTACGGAGTCGATTTCTTTTGTAACACTCTTTCAATCTTTTTTTTCATAATGCGGCAGTGAAAGTGGTGAGATCGAGACTATTCCGACTGCCGTGCTAAGGAAAAACGTCGTTTGAACATTCGATAGTTGCCAAATTTCCTCCAATTAAACGTTTATTTTTGAGGGAAGTTACGAATATTTTCCCTTGAAACTTTCAGGAACTTTTGGCGAGATTGCGATCAAACTTATCTGAAAAATTGGAAGAAAAATATTCATATGTTTACCCAAGAAATTCGAGTTTTATCAAAAGAAATTTGGCAACCTCTTTAGGTTCATACAGCGTTCTTCCTAAGCACGGCAGTCTAGACTCTCAAATTTATTTCATAACGACAGAAGTTGCAGAATCCGTACATCAACCTAAAAATTAAATTGAAAAAAGAGAAAGTCTTGCCTTTGCACGCTATGTTGTTCATCAAAAGTTCATATAACAACATGGTAAACAACATAGCGTGCAAAGGCAAGACTTTCTCTTTTTTCAATTTAATTTAGTCAATTAACACGCAAAATGCGAAGCCTCAAAAACCTAAAAACGTGTGCATAGTTTCTCAAAGTGCATCGGTTCAAGATCCTTCTCGCACGGAGCAAACCACAGCAAAGGCAAAAGCTCTTCGTTGCAGTGGCGTGGCGTGAATTGCGATTTATCGATTGTTATGCCATTTAAATCTGTGGAAAAGGATCGATACACAGGGTGTTCGCAGCGAATACTTTAATAATCGATTCTTTACCACGGATTCAAATGGGGGAATATCGATAATCGATCATTCACGCCACGCCACTGCTTCGTTGGGGACGCGTGTCCTGAGATTGGAGATTGCGTCTCCGCAGTTTCCCATGCCCCGACAACGCCCCGAGACGGATGCTGCGCTGCACTCGGGATCGTGGCCCGCAGGGGGTGGGGGGGGGGGGGGGTGGCGATGCACCGCGAATCCGCCGAAACTCCACCCTCTCCACCCCTAGCCCGCGGTTCCGGGTCCGAGCTTGCGCCGCCATGTTCTCGCGTAAAAGATAGCCCTCCCCCCCCCTCCGCAGTCCCTTCAGCCCCGACCCCTCGCCTCTCTCCTTCCGTCGCCAACCCTAGGCCACCCTCCGCTAAAAGCCGCTCAGCTGATCTGTCTACTCTACGCAGCCGTTGACCTTATGCGTCAGCTGTCTTCAACGCGGCTGCCGGTTCGTGCGCCAGAAAAATCGTGGGGGAATTTCTAGAATTTTATTCTATTTTTAGCTTCGTTTCTTTTGAGTTTGTATGAACCGACAAGTGTGATATGACTTAAATTTGATTTTTTTAAAAATGTTTCATGATCATCAAAGCTGTCATTATATTGCAGGGAAAAGCGGGGTGAGCTTTTATAGACTATATTGGCAACGCCGACTTTGTTGTGATGCAACGCCCCATTCCTCGGATGCACGGTGCTGGCACACGCGCTGACAGTATTGATTGTCCGAAAACACGTAACTGCATTGCAGGTTGCGAACGTTTGCGTTTCCATTTATTTTTTAAACAAAAAAGCAACATGTAAAAGTTAAAATATGTATATATTATTTATACCGCCCTTATGCCGTCAAGATTTTGCCGTCCCCACGACTTCGGAGGAGAAGATGGGGGGGGGGGGGGTTGCCTTATGCAGATTTTCAGCCTTTCGTATCACTTAGGTACTTTTCAGTCCACACATATTAGTCATAATTTTGCATATAATGCTTCTGGTACCGCCGCGCCGGAGAGGCGGTGCGGCAATGTCGATGCTCTATCTTAGTTTTCACCTTTCCAAATTTTGTGAAGCCCCCAAAAATTTTCTGCCCCAGGCCGTGGCCTCGACGGCCTATGTAAAAATCTGGCCATGGTCCTTGTGAAGGGAAAAAAATGAGTGATCGCGGGCATAGAGAAAAAAAGGAGGTGTTTGCATTTCGGGCATCTTGGAATTTTTTGATGACTTGATGACGTAGGTGGGTACAGCGACGTTTAGCTAAATATGAAAAACGGACCGTAATGTCCGATTTTTTTACTTAAATCAACTCATTATATAATTTCAAGCACTTTTCATAGAATGACTTTTTTCCTTAAATTACACCATTTCCAAGAAAATCGACAGGATAAAAACGTCGCCTGTACCCACCTACGTCATCAAGTCATCAAAAAATTCCAAGATGCCCGAAATGCAAACACCTCCTTTTTTTTCTCTATGGATCGCGGGAAGTGGTGTATACAATCTAGAGGACAAGCATGGAAATCTCTCTAGACTTTTCACAATTTAACTACCGAATGGCTCACTATGCCCCAGAAGGCCAATTTCCCGGCAACGTACTGATATTACTATTACCTGGTCGATGCGTGCGTTATCGACGGCAAAATTGAACCAGAAGCGAAGGCGAGGATTGCAAGTGTCAGGCCGGATGAACAAATCATACTCGTATTCATTTATCAGGTCCACACGCCCCAGGTTACCTGCGAAAAAAACCTGACTATTATAGCGTGAGCTTCGTGTGAATTTGTACATCTATCTCGCTCAAAATTTCAAAAATATCTATATATGTTATACTTATACATCATATATAATAGGCCTGTTTTAAATCGTAGACTATATACTAATGTGATTAATTAATTCATCACTTTAATATTTGAAAGCTCTGCCCTGGTATAAATTGGCAGTAGAATCTGTGTTCCAAAATACCATAGACCTACAGCCGACTGTAAGATTTCCAATAGCTTCTATAGCCGGCAACACAATTTCTTATAGCCTTTTTTAGCCGATGGCGATTAAGCACAGCCTGCCAATAAAGTGTATGCTATCCGTTACTAATTACGGATGCTAGGACTTAGTGAGTTTTTGGACTACCGCTCTCTTTTTGGGCCGTAGTATCTTGATTTATTTTGCGAGGGAAGCTCCGTACTTTTGAAGGATACCTGCCATTCCTAATATGTTGGAGCGCCTTCAATGTCGTACGATACTGTGCAATTTCTGGTGTGAAATAGTTGCTTCAAGCGCCGTGGTAATGGTACGCTGCGGCGCAGCGCGGCGGGCGGGCAGCCAGCGCGAGACGCGCATTGACGCCTACTAACCTAACAGGGATACTTCACGCATTGCGCAGTGCGTGAAGTATCCCTGTTAGGTTTGTAGGCGCCAGTGCGCCGCCGCTCCGCTTTGTGTTAGGCTTCTAATATTTAATCTCGTGGAGTCAGCGGTGTTCAACTCATGACTTTGAAATGTTTGCACACTCTGTATGGATTATTCTCATTTTAATTGATGAAAACAAATATGTAGTAAAGGAAAATATAATGTGCGTTTTGTAAATATTATGGTGATTCCGTACAAACTTGCGGATTTACAAAGCACACGAATTTCTACACAATTTCTTATAGCCTTTTATAGCCGATGGCGATAAAGTGTAAAGCCCGGCGACAGGAACTATAGCCCGGCTGTTTAATTTTTTATCGCATCGTGTAGCCCGGCCGTATGATTTTTTCCACTTTCTACAGCCAGCTATATGATTTTCTATCGCCTTCTTCAGTCGGCTATAAGAACTCCTATGATATTTTGAAACGCAGCTCCTATCGCCAATTTTTACCAAGGTGAGATTTAGAACGGGTCTATTAAAAAGTGTTTTACTGTTTTTGTCGTATTATAATTTTTGGCACTTAGCCGATTCAAATCGTTGATTATGTCAACCTACGAATACTGCACTGATTGTGAGTTGGTTGCGGCGCCTTGCATGGTGCAACTATTCGTGTTCCATGGATATGCGTGTTGCGTGTTCAAAATTGCAGGCACTTTCGCTTTTCTCGCCTCTTCGGAGATACTTCTAATAGAGAATTAAAAAAATGAAATGTTGTTGTTTATGTTTGAATATTTCTAATGGAAATTTCTATTGATCGTTTCGTTTACTCGAATAACGAGTTTGTAGGAAAACTCGTAAATTTATATTAAAACCTCGTGAAATGAATTGAAAAAAATTGATTTTACCTTGATTCATGTAACCTGTAAATTTGTCTAAATTGATTTTTATTTCGATATTTGTAAGTTTCGTTAAAAATCTCGACAAATATTCGCCATAGATTGGTCAAAGGAGAATATTCTTTGATTAGCGAATGGATCGCAGTTAAAATTGATAATCGGCCTCGTTGGCATAATTTTTAAACCTTAGACCGATCAGTCCAGGAACTTCGTCCACGGACTGGACAAAAACATCGGCCAGTTCGCGAACTGGGCAATGGGGATGGCTAATCTACGGACGGGCCAAAAAAATTTCCCAGTCTGCGGACCGGGGAATTTGACCGACGCACAGTGGATCGAGACAATTAGAGAGGTCGGACATGAAATTTTCCCCTAAAACTGCAAATTCTAATGTTTATTTCGTCACATTTTAAATTTCAATGGGTGCTTTAAAAGGAGCATTTCACGAGGAAACCCAAAGTCTTGTGTAAACGGAGTTATAACCGTTTAAAGTTTTAAAATTTTGTCCGACCTCTCTAATTGACTCGATCCACTGTGCGACGGGGCATAACACTTGCTTAGAATTCTAGACCGTGGTATAAGAAACTAATACAGCAGCACTAGGCTCGCCAACTCGTGAATAGCGTCTCAGTGTATACCTTTTTTTAAAGCAAGGTCTTAAATTCGAAATCAATTTACTGCAAACCCATGCAATTTTACCTGTTTCAAAGGAGGCATCGAAACAGAGGTGACCTCTTTTAGCCTTCCCACTGTGACCTGGAGGTCGCATGACCACCCGAGTGACGTTTCCGAGGCCGCTTTCATTTTCACTATCTTCGCTATCTATGAAGTATAAAATAGGAGGAACAGCATAAGATGAAATAGATTCAATTTGTTGCGTTCAATATCGCAAAAATTATGAGAAGCGTCGAGTACTGCTCTACCAGTCCAACGAAAATTTCGGAAATAAATGATGATGACAAGAATATTTGTCACCTCGAGAAAGCAAAAGCACTCACGAGATGTCATTGAACCTTTTTTTTTTAAAAAAAAAAAGAAAGACAATTTAAAGAGGAGTCATAAAAACTGAGTGTGTGTCTCTGCAATTTTCGTTTCATATTTCATACCTCTGTTGTAAGAGTTCAGCCGATATCAGCCCTCGGAATACTGTATAATCCTTCACAAGGGGTGGAATTAGGAAATGTTTGTGGGGGCTCAGAGAGGCATATTATCAATAAATTAAGGGAGGCTGAGGATGGCACTAATAGACCACGAACCGAGGGGATCTGTAGGACTTTCCCAGCTCTAAAAGGGGGCAGAGGATTTCCCTATCTTCAGGGAGTCTGAGGCCTCCCCGGGAAAATGTTGACAAATTGAGTCGTCTCAGGAGCAATTTCGATTCTCGCCGAAAAATTGTTCCAATCACAATTATAAAGATGAAAGATATGTCACATACTTTCCTAGCAAAATACCTCACATTTTTTTGGAGGGGCTCAGTAGATTTTCGAGGGAACAAGCGCCCCCCCCCCCGGCCCACGTTCTAGATCCACCCATGTTTCTCACCCTTATTTGAATTCCTCATTCAGGGTAAACACTTGTTAGCTAAAAACGCAAGAATATAAAGGGGGGGTATATTTAGCACCGTTGCGAAGATTTCTTCTCTATTTTCAAATTCTATTTTACAACATAATAATATTGCTACATCAATGCAATTTTTAGGTGAAAAGCTCAGCCCGATTAAAAATAACACAATCTCTTATAGGATTGTGTTCCATCGAAAGCTTTCACGATCCTCCAGTCCCCTGTACTGACAAAAAGCAAGAATCTCACAGTGATAACATTTAAATTCTTCACTGATGGTTTGATGAGCTTTGGCTCAGATATTTCTAACCACATGATGTAAACAGGCTACTGATTGCGGGTGATCAGAGCTCGAATCCCGATTAAGTGATAAAAATAACGGGAGGCGAACATCAACGCCTACGCCTGTATAACTCACTCTGCTGAATTCTAGGGGAGAAGGGGGCAATTGTCCCTCTCCTAGATCAAAAAGATAAAAAAGGAGATGGTAGAGGAAAGGAAGAGACTTAAAAAAATTAATTATTAGTTATTAGGTATTAGATATTTGTTAGTTGGCAGAGGAGACCAATTTTGGAGAATAGCCTGCCAAAACTTCCAGCAACGACAATGCTGGTTCCTCTTCCAAAAAAATCGCGATGTTTCTAGAAGAACCCAACACAGGAGCGGATAAAAGACAAATCCGGCCATGGCTGTGATGACCGTCGGCTTCCAGATTCATATTTATGGCCAAATGGCTCACTGCGAGGATCTAATGATAAGCCTAATTTTTTTTTTCTCTTGTTATATACGAATAAACCTCCGACTGTAAAAAACGCTATAGAGTTACCAGCATTCCAAAGCTGATCAGATACTTTGGGCCTAGGTTGGGGCCGATTTTGGCCTCTAATGACTACCCCTCCTTTCTTGGAAAAATTTATTTCGGCAATAACTGGTCCGGAACGGCAACAAGGGGCCGACAGGCACCGCGCTGTCTGCCAAATCAGAAAGATGACCACCAGCTCCCGCCAGCTCCTCCGGTGATAAACCCGATAGCCCGATGCAGGTGAAGCGTGCGAAGGCGTTATCACGATGATCACGATATCAGGTGAATCCTTAACCTTGAACCGCAAGTGACCGATCCGGACGCCTGTTGCAGACCGCCTGTCGCCACACTCTCGTGTCTTCGCGCCGCGATCACGTTCGGCTTTGTGCTTCGTCCCTTTTTCCGACACCTTCGTCCGTACTTTTCTTTATTTTATTGTAATTATTAAGTTTGTGACATACATCCTCCGCCAAGATGACGAACTTCGAGTATGTCTCCCCGCCTGCTGACGTTGAGAAGGTAAAATTTTGATATTTCTACCCCTTATTTTTCACACTTCAATCGCTTGGAAAATGCCTTTGTTGTATGCCTAAGTTGGTTTTTTGTTTCTCTTGCATAACCCTTGCTTCAATTAAAGTGTTCATTCGAATTGGTACATGCAAATTTTATATTTTCCGCTAAAATATTCGAATCAAAATGTATAAAAAAGTCCGTTTTTAGGAGGCCTAGGTCGAAAGTCCACCATATAGGCTTCGTTGAACTTTATGTTTTAAAGTTTGCCCTCTTATGTTTTAAGTGTACTGTAAACAAATGTAGGATTTTTTACCTCAATACAGGCTATTTAAAGCCTTTGCGGAATATTTTCCGCTGTTTTTGTGAAATTTTTCCGATAGTGCCTCATGCTAATTATGTTCAGAGGCACGAACAGATAACACAAATGTGGAAGTTGGCCCAGTGAGTACAACAACCAGAGACATTTACACGTGTTTTAAGTACTTGGACTCGACGAACGTCTTCGTATTAATATTTTTTTAAAATGAAATGACGTATCTATTTGTGGTTTCACGAGGAAGAAATTTTCACTGTCTTAAATGTAGAAATCCCCTATGAAGTAGCTCAGCCTATTCCTCTATTTGACCTCAGCCTAGGGTAAACTTAATAGGTCTCCCACAAAAAAAGCTGAATTGCCCCAAAAATTTGAAATGTATCAAAGTTTTCTATGGAGCTTTAATGTGTGCAAAGCGTGACTAGAGCAGTATATTCGTATGCATGAGGAAATTTTTGTTGTTAGTATTATTTTCAACTTTCTTTGAATTGATTTTTTCCCCTTGTAAAAATTAATGTGATATGGAATATTTTTGTTTGAAAAAATCGCTCTCAAAATAGTTTAAAAACTGAAGAAGTTACGATGGAATTCCCGTCAATTGTGGCTCCGTATGTGTGCGATATTCGAACCATTAAGTCACTAAAGCCTATCGCCTCCATAAAAATTTAACCCAGTCTTGGGTAAAGGTTTACATACGCTGCAACTGCTTGTCACATTTTGACGCGCATTTAAGATGTTTATTTCTAAGATGTTTTATCGCATCCGTGGGTGTCGATCTGAAAATAAAAAGTATAATTTTGGACTGAATTTCCCCGAAGAAAGGAAAAAACACGTTTGAACCTCACTTGTAAAAACGCAGTACGCGAATTTCATCATTTCCTCGAGGGAAGGTTTCGAGGGTAGGCACTAAAAGATACCCCACGAAAAAAAGTTCCAAAAAGTTTGTCTCATTCTCGCAGGCACTGCTAAAGGGTCCTAAGAGGGGGGGGGGGGGTCCCAAAAAGCCAGAAGGCCCCACCGTCCCCAAAAGTTGTGAGCGTAAACAGCCGCTCGATAGCGGTAGACCCTTGAGAGGAGAAAATGAGTCTTTCCCCGCATCCTTACAACAATTTTCTAGGTGTGTGCTTGTCCGCTCTGCAGAATTTGGTCAAATGTAGATGTGTTTTTGGTGCTAAACTAGGCAAGGGGTATTTTCTGGATGTATAATTCTTCCTTCACTCCTTTCCTCTGCATGATACTTTGAGAGGAGTAACTCAAAAGTAACTGACTCCAGACCTTTACAGATCTGGAGAGAGTCCACCTGCACCGTCTTATCAATACTATTCTGCTCCCCTAATGAAAGACAAAAATCACGAGTCAATTGACTCGTAAATCGAGTCAAATGTCCTCCTCACTTAAGGGCAATCAAAGTTTTTTAGTGTCAACAATCCTTTTAGGTGCAGCAAGAGTCATTTAGAGTATATTGGAGTATAATGAAATGAAATATAGTCGAACTCGACTCGTAAATAGACTCTATGCTAACTCGGTCGCGTCTTCAACTTTGACATGGAAAAACAATTTTAATACTTTAACAAAGTAGCCAAGTAATTGCGGAGAACAGGCTCTCCCCAATAAATTGGAGGACTTTTTTATATGCATCCAAATCGAAAAAATCGCATGAGAAAAACCGGACCAATCGGCGCAAAACCTCGACAGATAGGAATGCCTCTTTTTTACAGAGCGCTAACCAATTTAGGTCACATCTGTTAGAAGGGCATTTATTGCATTATATTTTTCACGGTTCAAAACTCCTCATCCATTCGTCGCGAGGGCGAATATTTATTCAATACTATTTAGAGGATTAATTAAAAAGTGCAGCTAGGGTGCGCGTCAGAAAAAGAAAAACGGTGCGTGCAATCGACACATCGCATGTTGCCATGACGTGAATCGCAGGGTTCTCAAATTGTGCATCAAAATTCGCGTATCCCTCGCAGAACTTAACAGAATATTGCAGGGAGCTCTACGCAATTTCGGCAAAATTCGTAAATGATGTAGCCGGTTTTAATGTTGCAATCCGCGAATCTGAACGTTTGGATACGAGAAATTCGGATGAATCTTTACGAATTGGCAACCCTGCTTTTGTTGCGATCGGGGTGAGAGGGCGAATCACCCTTCGTCCCTTCTCCCGGCGGTGCCCACGTCGCGTGGTCAGTCGTTATGCTAATTTCAATACAGCGTAAGTGCCGAGTCGTTCGCAGATTCATTTTTTTATGCAACTTTGGGTCGAGTATCGGGGACTTTTTGCGTTATTTTGACAACCTTTCACTGGGTGCAATAATATTTTTCTAAGTATGGGTCTCTGACTCGCGGGTCAGCCCGTGGTGGATATTGGTTGAGTGAGGTTTCACGTGTGAATACAAAGCGCTTTTGTTGTCTGTTAACACGGTGAGAGATTTATTTTGCCATAGTTTTATTGCTGTTACCTTGTTTTTTGCAAACTTGGCAATTTGCCACAATTTGAATAGCCAATAATTGGATCGCATTCAGCAAAAAGGAACCAGCGCGAGCACAGTGTTTCCAACACCGCGCAGCGTCTTCTTTCCTTTTAAAAATACTCAATATATGTACAATATTAAAATGTACACAATTATACTCATTTAAATTTATTAATTTTTTGTTGGGAAGCAAAAACTATTTGCTATTCTGGGAATTTTTTTTGAAAAATATGACGAAGCAACATTTTTACATCACAGTAATTGTGCTGGTTCACTGGAAAAAATGTCGCTTGGGTCTGGAGTCCAGACTCTTAAAAACATTGACAAGAAAAAATACTCTTGATTCAATCGGATTTTTGCTTAAACCGAGAGCCAAGCCTCTTAGTTTAAGTGGATTTCCTTTTGATTCAAGCACAGATCCGATTGAATCAAGAATATTTTTTCTTGTCATTGTTTTCAAGAGTCTGGACTCTAGATCCAAGCGACTTTTTTCCAGTGTTCCTCCTTGCTAAATGCGATCCAATTAGTAATTATCTTTCCTAAATACCGCATCTAATTGTGTAAGATCTAAGGGAAGGAAACTGAGATGAAATCTGCGTTCTCCGTCGATCTTTCTTTTTAAACTCGACAGTTTTGAAAATATAGTCATGGTTAGTATGTTAAGTAATGAATTGCCTTTTTAATGACATGTAAGGCAGCACCTTGAATGTGCGAGCTTATTTTTGTTTAAAAAATAATAGGTACGAGTGACGTAATAATACTAGTTCTTACCTGACTAAAATAATTGTCCCTAATTTTGTAACTCTGTTTTTAAAAACGCATTTAACGGAATGCAAGTTTCATGTCCCGGTGTTTTTTTTCTTTTTTGTAAAAATTAAAAACGGAAGAAGGGATTAATGCTAGTATATTGAATACGTATTTTGTCGCACTCGAGTGAAATTTGTGTCGGACATAAAATAGTTCAATAATAAGAATTTGTAAAAACACAGGTTTTGTAGGTACTCAGGTACTGTAAAGGTGCGCATTTTGACGATTTTCTATTCTGTCTGTAAAAGATTATGACGGTCCCCTGTTCCCGCTTAGTAATGTATTATGAAATTATTACCAGTTTCGTCCTCTTTTCTGATGCTTTGTCGCAAACTCCCTAAAGCCTAATACAGGAACGATTTAGAAGCTGCCTTTTCGATGTTACATAGACTCTGCAGTTCTAGCATTCCTCGATTTATTTTTAAAGTTGGTTCCTCAACTTTTTCGCGCCCCTACAAATTGAAAAAAAGTTTCGATCCAAAAAGGCGTTCAGCGCTACAGAAAATGTATAAACTTTCAAAAATATTCCAGATGCTGATGATAAAATCAAAATTCAATACCTCCAACTCATTCAAAGTTGGCACAAAGGACCACCATTAAAGCTCCGTAATTTTAGGTCATAATCGAATTCTCATAAAGCACGTATATGGCCAGTGAAAAAAAAAAACAATATTCCCTGAATGGGCCTAGCGGGCGCCTAGTTAGGCGACGACAAAGGGTTAAAATAAAAGGGCAGTTTAATCTATCGCATATCAATGAGGAAGTTAAGGGGAGGGGGGGGGGGGGGGTTACCGCGTGAGAACAGCGGAATGGGAAGGGCTCTTACTATAGGCGAGTGCGTAGCGGGTTTCGCGGGGGCGTTGGCACCAGCGCAGGGTTGTCAATTGGACTACATTTTGCAATTTGGAACTATAATTTCTAGCCCGATTTGAAAACAACGTATGTGCCATAAGTTTCCCTATGCACATAAGTGTTTTTCCAGAAGAGCCAGAATTTATAGCTCCAAATTGCAAAATGCAGTCCAATTAGCCTCTATTGAAAACATGTCATTGCGATTTGCAGCCTTGACCAAATAAAGTAGGAGCGAAATAAAAATGTATTGTTTAATTAAGGAGGTTAACTTTACTTATCATGATAACCAGCGAGAAATTGTCGGCACACCCTGTAGATACGCACCAGAACACTTTTATCGTGTACGAAGCGATTTAAGCTATCACTTAAAATCTGCTGTACTTGTGCAATTAAAGCACTTGTCCAAAGAGAGGTATTCGACGCTTTTCGATCCCAAAAAGTCAAGAAATGCATAGATAATCAATCGATGAATAAAAGTTGGAGATCATCCTCTGATGGACTAATAATTTGTAAAAGTCTGGAGGTTGTTAGTGAACATTTTCAATTGCATAAACACCACTTAACCGTGTTTTTTTTTTATTTATTTATTTTTTTTTTTAAAAAATTATTTTGTTTTTTCCCCCTCCTCATCCTGTGATAATTTTAGTCCTCGTTAACGTCAGTCAGCCTCGCAGATTGAATAAGTGAAATAACACGTGCTAAAGTGAAGTCATTATACTTTATGCGATACTTCACTTGTCGTAATACTTATTTTCTCGCTGATTTGTGATCTGCGTTCTCTCTCATTTTACTTATTTCTATTCATTTTCTTCCTTTTACATCTGTACTCTTGACTGTCACCTTTATTGCATTTAATTGTATTTTTATTTTTACGGAAAGCGATAGAAGAAACCTTCCACGATCTTAAGTGAATTTTCTGAATCCCATTAAAGATTCCGCTCTAAAATGTTATGTAGAATGTCTTATTGGTCCGTGGAAAAAATGAATGATAATTTCACAAATAATTACACGATTAAATGGACAATTACCGGAGAAAGCACGCACAGGAAATAAATATTTATAATTTTGACTTTAGCAATAACCCATTTGAGGTGCGTGTCTATGTTGTCTGCAGTTGAATCATTGATGATACAAAACGCTCCTTATTTTTAAAATCAAATTTCGGTGTTTTATATGCCAATCGCCAGGACATTGAATTTTATTTGAATAATATTTTGAACCAAAATGAAAAGCACTGAAGAAAAGTGTGATGGGTTTTTTTAATTGTTGCACCAGTCGGTTTCATATTTAGTGGACGCTTCAATTGGATTTCAATCTCGAAGGCTGTGTTTTATTAGTTTTTTTACTTGAGTTGCTGTCTAATATTTAATTTTTGAGCGTGATCTAGATTTTTAAAATCAAATTTCGGTATTTTAGGGGCTCTATTTGTGTAGTCATTGAATTTTATTTAAAGAATTTTTAAAACCAGAACAAAAAACAGTGGAGAAAGGTGTGATGGATTTTTAAATCGTCGCATTTGTAGTCATTGTATTTTGTGGGCGCTTCAGTTGGATTTAAATCTCGAAAGCTGTGTTTTATTGGTTTTTTAACTTGAGTTGCGGTCCACTATTTAATTTTTGAGCGTAATCTGGATCTTTAAAATCAAATTTCGGTATTTTAGAGGCTCTATTTGTATAGTAATTGAATTTTATTCAAAGAATTTTTCTTCATTGTATCTAATGGACGCTTCAATTAGATTTTAATCTCGAAGTCTGTGTTTTGGTTGTTAAACTTGAGTTGCGGTTTAGTATTTAATTTTTGAGCGTGATCTGGCTTTTTAAAATCAAATTTCGGTATTTTAGGTGCTCCATTTATTTAGTCATTGAATAGTATTCAAACAATTTTTGGAACCAGAATAAAAAACAGTGAAGAGAGGTGTGGCGGATTTTTAAATTGTCGCACCATGTGGTATTATATTTAGTTGACGCTTCAATCGGATCTTAATCTCGCAGGCTGTGTTTTATCAGTTTTTTAACTTGAGTAATTTATTTTTGTGTGATCTGGTTGCAAATTTCGATAATTAATGGGAGAGTGGGCAACTGCGGCTGGGTGCAACGAGAAGTTTGGTGCAGAGCGCTGTGCGGCGGTGCAGGCAAGTGCGTGCGGTGGGCAACTACCGACCTGAATCCATGCGAGGGACCCGCCTCGCCGGCTGGAGGGCCAACGAGCTGCGCCTGCCAAAGCTCCGAGTAGACTACCCGCCGCACTCGTCCGCGCAGCCAAGCTCAGCTTTCGGGGAGTCTCAACCCTAGCTGGAACAGCGGCCGACGCTACGTTGCCGCCCCGTGCGTTTAAATCCCGCCTCGGAGCGGCGCGGGGGGGCGGATCGGCAGCGCCGCCCAGAGGGCGCACAGTGCACACCCCCTCAATCGATTTTCCTCGCCGAGCCCACTCCGCCGCCCTCGTATCAGATACCGGTGACCCTCCGCCCGAAAAGTAGTTCCGCGTCGACCATTTCCCAAGACCGCTCTCCGCGTCCTCTCTCCGGTTTTTGAGAAAGTTCTGTGTCCCAAAAAGTGAGTTTTCGTCGGCGGGCGACCCCGATTTTGGTTTTTCCGCCCCCAGGCCGGAGCCCGAGAGCCGCGGCGCAGCCCCCAACTCGAGCGCCCAGAGGCTGAGGTCCATTTCGTGCCCGCTCTGTGAACTATCCACTCGTCCTTGCGTGGACTTTATTTTTCGGCTTTAGTTTCGTTTTTTTCTTTAGTATTTATTTACCATCCTTCTTTTTTGGTATGTATGATTTGATTTTTCTACGTTCTCTGTTCTTTTGATTTCCTGACGCAGCGTTTTGCTCGCTTTGGTCGCGCTCGCCCGATCAGGGGAGAGGAGGGGGTAGTGCTACACTTCCTGAGCTGCTTTCTCCATCCAGGAAATAAACTTAAAAGCGCATTGCACCCTCTTAAAATTACAGAAATGAGTGAGAAACCCCGAAAACCTCTCTCCAACTTCCCCGATCGGCCGCCGCGATCTTGAGAATGCAACCTTATATGCGTGCCTGCTTCGCGATAGGCCATTTCGCTGGGTGTGCACTCGTATAAAGTTGGCGAAGAAAGTTTACGAAGCGCTCATGTTTGGGCTCTCCTAAGCGTTTCTTCGGTTTGGTTCCTTTCCTCTTCTTTCCGACTCAAGTTCTCTTCGTTGGTTTATTTATGTCAGCCTTATTTTCTCTTTTTCGAAGTGGTTTTTCTTTTATTTACTCCGTTGCTGCGACGATCGCCCGTTCAGAGTACACATTTAGTAGTTGTTTAACCAAACATTATCGATGCGAGCGATAAAGGTGGCCCCGGAAAATGTTTATGAGCCTTCCGGACGTTAATATCTGCTCCTTAAAGGGCAAGCGAGTAAGTGTTCATTCTTGTCACCACCCTAGTTGTATGGTATTAATTGGGAGCCTCCGCGCTGTGACTCTTGCGTGTGTTTGGGATTTGCGGTTTCTGCAATCAACGATAAAACATCTCGCGAAAACATGTCCGCAAGCCCAAAATCCATCCAAGCAGGGCTCATGAAATGAAATGCCTCTGTCGGAACCCTAACGAAACCTGGCTTCGAAACCCATAGCTATGACCTCTATAATCGTTGCACAGGGTAAAAACACATTACTTCAAATGTCTCGGGCACCTTTCACAACCCATTACCAGTCACCTAGCTCCCCAGTCCACAGAACAAGTGACAGTCACCGATGTTGAGCAGCCGTGAGTAGGTACGCGCGCCGAATCGGTCGCCATTTAAGTTAGAATTCAAAAGGTCTCGATAAACTTTCCCTCTAGATATCCAAAGCACCCCAGAGTTTGACGTAAAATCACATGTTTGAACCGCAAACCCTATCCACATGCGAGATTTTCATTGAAAATGGACATCAGTGAATAACTGCAACGCTCCCATAGTAGAGTGGCCTTTTCGAATCATGCCGAAATCCCAGTGCTTTAGGTATGTACTTAGCCTTAGTTTGGTCTCCTGGTTTCGTCTGATCCTTTGAATAGTTTGGATCGTATCTACGTAGCAACGCTTTCTTCACCAGCAAGTGCCCCCGATTGAGTAAACCTTTCCACCCTTGATCACGGTTTCCCTCCGAATTATCATGCGGACTTTGTGTACAGTAGTGACATGCGTACTCGTCGAGAGCCAAACCCATCCCGCTTTCATATTTAATGATCTGTGCACCGTGTCTGGCCGCGTAGTAGCCAGATGTTTGTTGATTCTCACAACTTTTCACCATTTAAATGCTCAGCGCCAAGTGCAACCCACCTCGAATATTATTTTTTACACACTACCTGTAGGTCTAAAGAATAAAATAAATCTTATTCGCAATACATCAAACGAAAAATGTGATTAGAATATAATCGTCCATTTGAAAAAAAGGTCAATGGTCAAAATTCAAAATGTAGGTTATTGTGATTAATGCTTTGATCGTACACAACTATACAGATTGTGGTTGATGGATATATCTTCCACCACGACGAGAGTCTATTTTGTTTACTAAAAACATGGCTCGGGTCATAAGCTCCGATGTAGTTAGATTATGTTATGTGTGTCTGAATAGTTTGTAGAACCGTTTAGTTGGCTGCTCAAAGGTAGCAACGCTGAGAAATCGGCAGATACTTCACTACCGAAAGCATGAATCATTTTTGGCTGGGAATTGAGAAGTTCTTCCATGACGGATGCTAAAATTCCATTGTTATTTTTGATAGGACGGTATCTAAGGCAATCAGGTCGATACGCGAGAACAGGCATGTATACCGTAGGTCTTGATCCGACGAAAAAGCAGGTTCTAGTTTTTTGCAAGTGTTTCAAAATCCCATGGTTGGGTTTGCTCAAAAAATATGTCAAGAATTTAGTCACATACCCCTCATAAGAGTTGTTCGAAAATTAGGAGTACTCGCATGTTCTACCGGAACGCATGGGCCATTGGACCGTACAAATGTTCCAAATTTCGGTAACTTCATTAAATTCTATATGCGAAATGTTTCACCCGAAATAGATGTGCTACCTAAACTTCATGATCATGATAAAATTTTTGAGGAGGAGATATTTGGTCGGTTTAGAATCATTGACTGATCTTCGCAAAGTTTATTGCTTTTTCCACTAAGAAAAAAACTTCCGGGTTACCGATCCGGGCTCTTAGGCCGAAAGTTCCGGGTGTTGGAGCCGTAGCTTCGACTGCTTCGAGTGCTACACCCGGAACTTTCGGCCCCTGAGCCCGGAACGCTGCCGGTATGTCTGTATAGCCCGTAAGTACGGTTTCCACGGCCGGAGTTTTTCTTCAGTGCATCTATTAATCAAAAAGGGACATCATTTTAGCGGGAGGAAATCAGCTTGTTAATGGGAGAAAAAGGGTCTGCTCATAAAAAAGTTTAGCAGAGTTTAGTCCTGGATCAAAGGCTTTTATGCTAAGACTTTTGAAAAATAGAAAATCCTTAATTTTTTTCAATTTAATTTTGATGAAAAATGATTTTGGAAGCCCAGAGAAAAAGGGGAGAATACTAGCCATGTGTTCAATATTTATCGTGAGATTACTCTTCTTGGTTGATCGGAAAAAGAATCGGAAAAAGATCGGAAAGAATCTGAGTCCTCTCTGTTTTGATCGATTTGATTCACTTCCCTGGTAAAAATTGGCAGTAGAATCTGTGTTCCAAAGTACCATAGACCTACAGCCGGCTGTAAGATTTACAATAGCTTCTGTAGCCGACTACACAATTTCTTATAGCCTTTTATAGCCGATGGCGATTAAGCAACAGCCAGGCGATAGAGTGTATGCTAAACGTTACTAATTACGGATGCTAGGACTTAGTGAGTTTTTGGAATACTTCTCTCTTTTTGGGCCGTAGTATCTTGATTTATTTTGCGAGGAAAGCTCCGTGCTTTTGATGGATGCCTGCCATTCCTAATGCATTATAGCGCCTTCAGTTTCCTCTGGTACCTCAGTACCTCTGGTGTGAAATAGTTGCTTCAAGCGCCGTGGCAGCGGGCGGCCAGCGCGAAACACGCATTGGCGCCTACAAACCTAACAGGGATACTTCACGCATTGCGCAATGCGTGAAGTATCCCTGTTAGGTTTGTAGGCGCCAGTGCGTCGCCGCTTCGCTTTGTGTTAGGCTCTAATATTTAATCTGGCGGAGTCAGCGTTATTCAACTCATGATTTTGAAATGTTTGCACATCCTGTATGGATTATTCTCATTTTAATTGATGAAAAAAAATATGTATTAAAGGAAAATATAATGTGTGTTTTGTAAATATTAAGGTGGTTCCGTATCAAACTTAATGATTTCCAAAGCACACGAATTTCTATACAATTTCTTATAGCCTTTTATAATTGATGGCAAAAAAGCAACATCCAGGACTTTTCGAATCGGATTTTTGCTTCAATCGAGAATCGCAAGCCTCTCGATTTAAGCGGATTTTTTTTTTTTGATTCAAGCAAAAATTCGATTGAATCAAGAGTATTTTTTCTTGTCATTGTTTTCAAGAGTCTGGACTCTAGATCCAAGCGACTTTTTTTCCCAGTGGACGGCAATTTAAGGCTTGCACTGCACATTATTTTGGACGTATTTATGCTAAAAGGAACTATCTTGTACGCAAACCCTATGCACATAGCTCCTTTCAGCATAAATACGTCCATTTAAAACTAATGTCCTATCCCTGGAAAAATTGGCGATAAGAGCTGCGTTTCGAAATACCATAGGAATTCTTATAGCTGGCTGTAGAATGCGGAGAAAATCATACGGCCGGGCTATACGAAGCGATAAAAAATTATGCAGTCGGGCTATAGTTCCTATCGCCGGGCTTTACGCTATATCGCCTGGCTGTTGCTTTTTCGCCATCGATTATAAAAGGTTATAAGAAATTCTGTAGAAATTCGTGTGGTTTGGAAATCATTAAGTTTGATACGGAACCACTTCAACATTTACAAAACATACATTATATTTTCCTTTAATGCATATTTTTTTTTCATCAATTAAAATGAGAATAATCCATACAGGATGTGCAAACATTTCAAAATCATGGGTTGAATAACGCTGACTTCGCCAGATTACATATTAGAGCCTAACACAAAGCGGAGCGGCGACGCACTGGCGCCTACAAACCTAAGAGGGATACTTCACGCATTGCGCAATGCGTGAAGTATCCCTGTTAGGTTTGTAGGCGCCAGTGCGCCGCCGCTCCGCTTTGTGTTAGGCTCTAATATTTAATCTCGTGGAGTCAGCGTTTTTCAACTCATGACTTTGAAATGTTTGCACACTTTGTATGGATTATTCTCATTTTAATTGATGAAAAAAAATACGTAGTAAAGGAAAATATAATGTGCGTTTTGTAAATATTAAGGTGATTCCGTACAAACTTAAGGATTTGCAAAGCACACGAATTTCTACACAATTTCTTATAGCCTTTTACAGCCGATGGCGAAAAAGCAACAGCCAGGCGATAAAGTGTAAAGCCCGGCGATAGGAACTACAGCCCAGCTGCATAATTTTTTATCGCTTCGTATAGCCCGGCCGTATGATTTTCTCCGCATTCTACAGCCAGCTATATGATTTTCTGTAGCCTTCTTTAGCCGGCTATAAGAATTCCTATGGTATTTTGAAACGCAGCTCTTATCGCCAATTTTTACCAGGGTTGTTCCCACAAAGTGCTATTTAGTCCCAGTTTAGATTGTTAAAGAGGGAAAATCAATTCACAGAAAAGCATAGAGTGCTCATAAAATAAAAATGTATTTTTACGGTAAAAACTACCGAGGGGCCCATTCATAAAATACCTAACGTTCTAGAGGGTGGGGGGGGGGGGGGTCAAGGACGTTACGTCATTTTGTCTTTATGTACGTCGAACACTGTGCGTTTACGAATAAAGACCTACGTCACAAAATTGTTACGCGGGAAAGTAGGAGTCCGAAAAATCCGAAATTCAGCGTCACGTTTTTTACAAGCGGCCCCCAGCCCCAACCAACTTACTATCAAGCCTCATACCTCCCAAATAAAATTCTCGATTCCCTTTTGCTGAACGTTGCGTAATCTTTTTGATTATTATCTGGAAATATAATCGGCCTTGCTTTTTAAGCACCTACTTTGTGTACAAATGAAAGAGTACTATAAAAAGTCAATAACACTCAAAAAAAAAAAAAAAAAAAAAAAAAAAAAAAAAAAAAAAAAAAAAAAAACTTCAGGAACGCTTACCTACTTATTTCCTTCATGTGATAGATTCGAGATCTCGAGAAGATGATTAGAAAATTCGGTGATTCATTGTCAGCCCAAGGGGAGTAAGAATATCCAGCGTGGGACTGCCTAGTTCCCATGGATACACTATAATATAAGGGAACAAAATTAGATGCATATCTAGTTGAACTCTCGTTCATTTTTCCTTTGAATGCCGAGAAAATTAAATTTGAAGAGGGCCGTGAAATTATGCCTGTGGGAAATAAAGTATTTACGTATGGTAATTGAAGATTGCAAAAATGAACTAGGCACAAATGGACCGCGCTAAGCAGAAAGGAACGAAGCCACATCAGCCATTGCCAGATTTAATGGGGCATTTGAATTTTTTACATGAGAACAGTCTTGCGGATTGTTGTGCAAATTCGGTGAAATGTTTGCATAGCACGAAGCAAATTCCTTAAAATTTTCAAAGGCGTTCGCACAAACGTTCTCCTGTTAAAAATGATATTGCCCAGTTAAATTTGGCAATAGCTGATGAGGCTTAGTTCCTTTCTGCTAAATACGGTCCAACTACAAATTATCTTTACTTCCGAGGTATTAAGGTCTGATAAATTCCTAATAAAGTACATTTTCCTGATACAGTACCGCATAAATATTTTTCCCCACCCCTATATGCTGCCGTGCCAAGGAAGAACGCCGTATAAACCTTCAGATGTTGCCAAGTTTCCTTCGATAAAAACCGAATTTACTGGGAAAATTATAAATATTATTTTCTAAACTTTTCAGACAATTTTGTAAGCAATTTAATACATAATATCTGGAAATTTCAAGGAAAAATGTGCTTAAATTGCGCCAAAAATACGTGTTTTATCGAGGGAAATATGGGAACTCCCGAATGTTCATACGGCGTTCTTCCTTAGCACGGCAGTATGGACTCTTGTGGACTGGAAGGGACGGAAAATGTCCTCCGGTCCAAGAGCAAGCGCAAAAGGTCTGCATGACGCGTGGAAGCGCCTCGGCCTTAGCGTCCCGTTTACCCCTTGCAGTGGAGCAAGTCGAGTCGTCCCGTCGCCCTGAAAAAAAAGGGACAATAGATTTTGTTGCACATTATCTCTCGGGCGTCTCCCCTCCTTTTTTGACCCTTTATCGAATCCAATGATTACCCTATTGATTTATGCCTTGCTCCATTCCGGTTGCAATTTAGCGATTTTTTATGCTGTCTGCTCGGTTGCTCCAAGTCACCGAACTTCGCGAGCGTCTTTTTTGACGAGGATACTCGGCCAAACCCTAATCTCTCATCAGAGATAGCGCTTGCAATTGAACTGACTTTGGCAGAAAGAGATTATGTCACATTACGTCATGACAGAGAAAAAAAGTGCTCTAAGTTCTCCTTCGGTGAAACCACCAGACCACGTATGTATCGTGTTTGCTGTGATTGAAAAACTCCGCTCCCATTTTATTATCTTGAAAGAGAACGAATCAATATCATTTCTTGAAATTTTCATAGAGTTTTCTCCGCGCAGAGAGGGAAAAACACGGAAATTTTTAAGAATTGGCGTTGAGCACAGTTTTCCATTTGAAAAAATAAAGTATGACAGGGAGTCTACAACGTCGCAAACCGAGATCTTCAGTTAGTTAGTTATTTTATTTATAGACATTCAGCATCCTAGGCTATTAATGTTTTTACAAAGAATTTGGAAGATTAATGTAAATACAAAAATTTAGATTTTTAAATTAAGGGAGGCAAAGAGTTTCAGTAGTTCTTGCACAGCGCTCTCAGGTGCTCTGCAGCACCTAGCTGCCACAGTCCCTCCCACAGTCATTCGTGGCCCTTCACAGGGATTTCATAACACATTTGTAAAGTAGTGAGCTTTGGGACCAAATTTGAAGCACTGCAAAGTATTTGTCGACTTCGATTTTCTGGCGGCTTAAAATTGCTCATGAATCACTTTTCTTGAGAATGTGACTTGATTCCTCTCTGTGAAACTCAGTCCAGTTGCGAGTAAAGTATGAGCATTAAAGAGAAGTGCATACATATGCAGCATCTTGATGCGTGGCTTTGACGATTTTCACGGACTTTGAATGTATAGGGTGCTCTCTCCTCAGCCCTCAACTTTAAGAGTTTCTTCTACCAGTAGCACCATTGCGGTTATTGCCAATGTAAACATTGTACTTACAAGGGGAGTCTACGAAGTGACATCCTGGGATTGGGTTCATTTTTCTTGTACATGAAGAAGAGACAAATCTAAGGTTGACGTATTTTTTTTTAGCCGCCACCTCCCAACCGTTCTCGAGATATCGATTTTTAAAGTTACGATTTTTGCACGTTTCCGCGCGGAGTTCCGGCGAGTCAACTGAGCGCCGGCAAGCTGCACGAAGCGCGTTTCCTATCAGCGCTGCAGACCGGCCGTTCTTATCAATAGTTCCGTGGCCGAGTGGTAGAGTGTCCGCCTAACATTCCATAGATCGCGGGTTCGAATCCCGCTTTGAGCCGTAGCTTATAAGGTACGCCGCAATGCGTTTTTACAAGTTTTCTTTATTTTTATCACACACCAAGGGGTCCGCCCCCTGGCCGCTACGCGGCCCAACCCCCGGGACGAAAAGGCGCGCTTCGCGGCGAGCGAAATCATC
This sequence comes from Bemisia tabaci, assembly GCF_918797505.1. Lineage (NCBI taxonomy): Eukaryota > Metazoa > Arthropoda > Insecta > Hemiptera > Aleyrodidae > Bemisia > Bemisia tabaci. Next base: position 81,674 of record NW_027311764.1, read on the forward strand.
GAAATCGACCGTTGACGGTTACTGGGTAAATAATTTTAATTGAATGATAAAATGATGTTTCAAATAAAAATTTCCCACCACACTATATTCTTAATGACTTTTTCCTTACTCTGAATTTGCAAACGTCAACGGTCGATTTCGATAATTTCGCTCGCCGCGAAGCGCGCCTTTTCGTCCCGGGGGTTGGGCCGCGTAGCGGCCAGGGGGCGGACCCCTTGGTGTGTGATAAAAATAAAGAAAACTTGTAAAAACGCATTGCGGCGTACCTTATAAGCTACACTGAAAAAAATGATATAACGCGCTATACGAAACTGGTGTGGTAGGTACCCGTTTGAGGTGCTGTACGGAGCTGCCTAGTGGCGGCCACCAATTCGAATGGCGCGCGCCACGAAACTCGTTTGGTACAGCGCGCTGCGCGGTGCTGCGCCTCGCGGAATGTTTATGAATCTCAATCAGCCAGGCGGAACAAATACTAACATTCTCGGATCTCATTTCATAATGGAGATACGTGATTTTACACTTTGGCTAATAGAATATATGTCACATTTTTGAAGAAAAGATACAGTTTTAAGATGCTTAATAGCAGATACTCACCTTCAGGCTTCACAATTTGAAAAATCCAGTAGTAAGATCTGACAGCAGTTGGGTACAAAGAATTTCAATGTAGGTAGATCCATAACGATGATAATTTCTGTGAACTGATTTTTTAGTAAAATGTCCAGTAGACTGACACATTTACTTTAAGAATCAGATTTCAAGAAAGGTAATGGTTTAAAAAAACCTATGTTCATGAGCACGGTGGATATGAAGGATGAATAAGGAAAACATAAGAAACACTGATTTTGAGTAATGCTAACTCTAACTCACAAGAGAAAAGCTGTCAACCTGATGTTTTACACTAGCCATTTAGCAATCATTGATCAAGAACTTTCGAGTAATAGGAAATCACAAAAATCACAGGGTACAGAGTAGAAGCTGGTTGTAAGCGATTACTTGGAGCGTTAAAGTAGGTAATGAATATTGATAAGGTAACCATGTAAAATGTTACTCAGGGGTACAAGATGGTGAGTAAGGGTGGTATTTTTCATCATTCAATCTAAAGCCAAGACCGACAGTTTCTATTTACAAATTAAGGATTAATAGAGAGAGGAATAAAGTATCCTTATTAGCCTTGAAACTGTTTAGCGCAGTCGCTCAGGAAATCCCAAATCATAGAAGAAAAGCGTTTAAAGAATTTCTCCGGTTGAGCACATATTTTGGTGCATTGATGTATCTCTCTGTAGTTCTAAGCACAAAACATTGAATTTTCATGGGTATAAGAGAGTTTTTAGATGAAATAGGAAAATTATCAAGTAAATCATGGTACCCAGGCAATCTAGCGTATCATGCATCCATCAACATCTTGCCCTGGTATTTAACATTCTCAGAGGTGGACAAGGGAAAAGCGAAGTAAAATTTCGTTTGAAAAGATTATAAAATGAAAACTTCTAGACAACTAGGAAATGGAAAAAGCACAAAGTAATCTTACTTTGAAAACAAACAATCAAAGAGATTAAGGTCTCGGTCGACATTGTGGGCAAGTGCACTTAGGAGCTAGAGTAGCTTCAAAACTTCACGGCATCACAAAACCAATTAGGTTCGAACATGTTCAAGATAAATATATCCTTGATTGTAATTATATTTAACGAATAAACATGCTAAAAACTACCGATATTATGTATTGTGAGGGATCTGAGTGATATGAACTTGGTAATGGCCGGAACTTCGGTTTGGTACGATCGCGGTTTTCCACACATAAGACACGATGTTAGGAAAAGTAATGTAACAAACTGTTGAATACTAGAGTAAACATGAGATAGGGTGAAATTAGAATTAAATGTTTAAAGTCAAAGAGATACAAGAAAGAATATTGGCATGTTTTGATGACGAAGACACTGATAACAATCCAGACCAACAACAAACCATAGAGAAAAAAAAGGAGGTGTTTGCATTTCGGGCATCTGGAATTTTTTGATGACTTGATGACGTAGGTGGGTACAGCGTGAAGGGGACGTTGCTGTACCCAGCTGTACCCACCTACGTCATCAAGTCATCAAAAACTTCCAAGATGCCCGAAATGCAAACACCTCCTTTTTTTTCTCTATGACAACAAACTGCCTTACTTACTGTTCATAGCAAAAACATCAATTATTAAAGATAGCAGCACTATCAACCCAAGAAGCGGGAAAATAGAATAATCATTTAAATTAAAGCGGGGACTTTTAAATTGACGCACCCGAAAAAGGGTCCGAAACCTTTGTAGTTGATACCTCAACGCAACGGCCATTTTTGTAACAGCTCGGAATGATTTGCCGTGGATGATGGTGTAAACGAGATGAATCGTGCCGCTTACCAAACTTGTTTGGTGCGCGGCATAAACCAGTACGTGACGTCAGTTTATAACTAAAAAATTCTGGTACGCCGCACTAGATTCTCGTTCTGCGCATCAAACTCTTTTTTCAGTGTACGGCTCAAAGCGGGATTCGAACCCGCGATCTATGGAATGTTAGGCGGACACTCTACCACTCGGCCACGGAACTATTGATAAGAACGGCCGGTCTGCAGCGCTGATAGGAAACGCGCTTCGTGCAGCTTGCCGGCGCTCAGTTGACTCGCCGGAACTCCGCGCGGAAACGTGCAAAAATCGTAACTTTAAAAATCGATATCTCGAGAACGGTTGGGAGGTGGCGGCTAAAAAAAAATACGTCAACCTTAGATTTGTCTCTTCTTCATGTACAAGAAAAATGAACCCAATCCCAGGATGTCACTTCGTAGACTCCCCTTGTTAGTAGTTAAATCGAAAATTTCGTGACTCTTCCAGGAACTCCATCATTCAATGTGACTTTATGATTAGAAAAGGTGGAAAAAGCATCAGTGGGTATGCATTAATGTGGTGGATGAAGTCATCTGCAATATTATTGAAAATAAAAAAAATGACATCTCCATAAGTGATGACCGTTAAAAATTTGGCATTGGTAAAAAGTTTATATAATCCATAAGAGTCTGTAATCAAAACAAGATCCGAGGCGAGCGTCATTAGCCCATAAACTTTTAACGATATTGAAATAAGAGACTCGATGCTCGGAATAGCTATGCCGCACATAAATTTTAACACTCGGTCTTAGTTTTTCAGCCGTGAAGCTCGGGGAGCCGAGGCTGAAATGTCGAGCCCGGCTGAACTTTACAAGCAGAAAAGGAAAAGTCGAGCCGTAAGGAGAGAAGATTTCCAGGCGATAAAAACGTCGAGGGGAGGAATTAAGAGATTAAAGGCTAGTTGAAGTCGGCTCGGTGCGCCTACAGCTTAATAGATAGATTAGCGCCCTTGCCCCTCCCCCTCCTGCGGAGTCCCGGCCCCCCACCCCTTCCCCTTAACTTACCCTTCTCCAGGCCGCTATGAAAACAATCGATGCGCTGAAACTCTCATCTGAATCCACTGAATTGATTGTTGTGTTTCTCACTTCTTTCTTCACGGTGCTGTGGCTTAAGTTTTTACGCTTTCAGAGGGTTGATCGTTGAAATTGATAGACAAAGCGATAGGCAAAGAAGACATAGGGAGTATGAAGCGATCCTATTGGTCAATTTGGATGGTTCTTATAGACTAAGGGAGAAAAAGGTGGATAACTATGGGGTCTCTCATGAGGTGCCGTTAGTTAGTCTATTAATTATCTATCTCCTCTGTCCATTGTAATATCACTCTCCTTCACCAATAGGATCCCTCCACACCCTTTCCGTATTTTTTGTCGATAGCTTTGTCTATTAATTTCAACAATCAGCCCGCTGGAGAGACTCTCTGTCGTCTATTTTTCGTCGAAGATTCGTGAATACTTGATACAAGGAGGATATCGATAGTCGAACTTCGGAACCTCTTAAGTCGATTTCAGTGCCTCTAATTTCCGTTCTTTTTTTACTTTTTTCAAGAGAAGGCTCTAAAACACTTTCTCACGAAAAATTCAGGGAATATTCTTGAAAAAGCAAAGGAAAATGATACGAAATCTTACGGGATAACGAAGGTTAGTAATTTTTCAAAATAGTAAAATATGGCAGAAGATCTACAAGGTCGCAACCTGAGTCGAGGGGTTTGGTAGTATCACCATCGATGTGTTTGTTAGTAGGCTGATCACAGCTGATGGAAATTTTAGACTCGTCAGCGATCCGACTAACAAAAGAAATTTACAATATCACTGGTGATATTATTTTTTTCGAATAATAATTTCCAAAAACCGAGAAATTCCATTACCTCAGTAGATTATCCTCCTCAGATTCCTCGTCTCCATATCGAAGGAAGCGTTGGCAAATTATGATATCCTGTAGACACCGAAGGTGGTCAAAAAAATTTATTTCGAATTGCAAGATAGAAAACATAACACACGATTACGTGTGAATAGTTGTCTCTCAAAATGCAATGTAGCAAATATCTTAACGTATCTTACTTTTGAAACCGAAAAACACTGCGTTGTTGTTTCTTGGAAACATCGTTCATTTTTTTAGCCTTTTTCACTGCTTTACCTCTCTGCTTCGTCACCTCCTCCTCCCTTCCTCGTCCTAATTCTCTTCCTCTTGCTTCCTCTTCCTCTTATATTCTCTATTTACTGCTGCTTCCTATTTTTCCTCTACTTTCTATTTCCATCGTCTTAAATTAAACGAGCTACAACGAATTGTTCGACAGAGACCATCTGACTGCTATATGTAGAATGATACCACTATTCGACCACGTGGGAGCTTGCGTTGCCTACACTATAAATTGAAGGCAAACCGAAATGACGTTATAACCGGTTTCCTTTTGATAGGAAGCTCTCATTTGTGCGCGCCTCGAATGAGCGTGCATTTCATGAGGATACCACTATTCGACCACGTGAGAGCTCGTGTTGCCTACACTAAAAATTGAAGGTAAACTAACACGACGTGAAAGTAACCTCCAATGGTTTGATAAATGGACCGCATCAAGTAGAAAGGAACCAATCCACATCATCGATTGCCAAATTTAATTGGGCACTTAAATTTTTACATAAAAACGGTTTTGCGGATTTTTGTGCAAATTTCAGTGAAAATTCTACATAGTACGAAGCAACTTCCTTAAAATTTGCAAAGGAATCCGCATGCACGTTCTCTTTTAAAAAATACAATTGTCCGGTTGAAGTTAGCGATAGCTGATATGGCTTGGTGCCTTTCTACTAAACACGGTCCAAATATGGGCCTTGCAGCCAGATTTTTGAAATTTATGTCGGCACGACAAGAATCGAAAATCGATATATTCCGCGGTGCAGATAGGACTGTGTTTTGTCTTACCTTGCCAACAAAGCCAGTTAAAGTTTCAACAAAATACCAGCAGCAGTGGCTGCTGTTTGTATGGCCATTACCGTAACAGGCGCGTATACAATGTGATTCAGGGTTAAACGGCCAGACTGCAGGAGCATGTTCTATATGGGTCAAAATAAGACTTTTTTTTTGTTGTATGAAGTTTTTTCCAAAAGTGCCCTTAGTTAGAGCTAAGGCCCTCCAAAATGTCGGAAAGTAAGTCGTTTTTCCTGAATTTTGGCTTTGGTTGTGAGCCAAATCTCATAAAAATTTATACTGCCTTGTACTTTTATGCCTTGATTTCATGAATGATTTAAAAAAATCGAAATCTCAGTTTAAAGAGGGGGTTTGGAGGTGTTTCGGCTCCTGCAATATGGCCGTTTAACCCTGGATCACCGACTACTTTGCGTTTGGCGCAATGCGAGAAGTATTCATGCAGTCTTTTAGGCGCTAATGTGCGTTCGCGCCGACTGCACTGTTTGGCGCAATGCGTCAAGTATTCCTTCAGTCTTGCAGGCGCTAATATGCGTTTAACATCGGCCCCCTAGTAGCATTTCTCAACGGAAAAATTGCTACTTATTGCGATTCGACGAAATCGCCAGGATCATCAACATGTAAGCGATTATCCTCGATCTTATCGCGATAAAATCGCGCTTTTATTGCCCGACAATTTATCGCGATATTTTCGAATTAAAAATCGCGATAAATGGCGATTTCATCTCGATTTTATCGACGAATATTGATGTCGATTTTATCGAACCAAAAATTGCGATGTGTAGCGATGTAATCGCCATATATCGCAATGTTTAATGCGATAGTATCTCGATATATTGCCACCGATATAATCGCGATAACCAACCGCTAAAATCGCTATTTATCGCGATCACTGCTACTTGGGTAATAGCTAAAATTGGTTTTAAAAGAGAGGGGAAAAGTAAGAAAAAAACAAGCAGTGAACTCCAACACAATGTGTTGATAAGGCGCGTCATTAACTCACACATATCAACCCCTTTAGTTTTCGTTTACAGAGATTTCAAAAAAGGCAAGCAGCACAACAAGAGAATTAACGATCCAACAGTGCAAGGTCAACGAGGCACCTTGACGAGACCGTGTATTGTAAATCTAGAAAGCTATTCGAACAAATTTAAGTTTTTTGATCTGCCTCAAGCAAAATCTTATCAGATTCTTGAAGAAAAGTGCTACGGAAAAATTTAAGCGAAGAAAGGAAAAATTCTGTCGAACTCCTAGAAGATAAAGTCGATTTAAAGGTATTTTTGGGCTAAAATACCCAAATCACCGGTATTATAAATCCCGTTATATTATTGAAAAGAGATTTATACTCGATATAAATGCAATTGTATTAAATATGTCTTGATTTTTTTATTTTAAACGTCTTTTCATGCAAAGAAGCTTAACCATGTCCATGCTTTATTCATTCATGAATTGAAAGTAAGCAATCCACATCCCGAAAATCTACCGATTTGCCGTGAAAAATTGCAGAAACTTGATATATCAGGTCGATGTACCCACTCTTTGAATTTACCAATCGATTTAGTGAGTGCACGTATGTGAAAGTCAAAATGCTATAGTCATTTTGGGTGCATTCATTTTTCATGAAACAATTGTAAGTAATTTCAATCCCGAAAAACCATACATTTTCCGTATAAAATCGAAAAAATCAAAATATGTCGACTCCCTGACGTGAAAATTAAATTCTACGTGTGAAAATACTTATGTATCGATATGCTGAACAGAATGCCCGCCTCTCCTCGTAATTTACAAACCGTTCCTATACTCATCTCAAAATTTTTCTCAGAGCTTTGTGTTATTATCAGCTTCCATTTAAACCCCGGTTTGATGGCCGAATCGGCTGCCCAAAAAGCAAGCCATTTTTGAAGGGCTCTATGAGAAATTCGTGATATTATCAGCTCTCAGGAAATCACCCCATGGGTAAAATTGCTGGTATAAATTTTCGAGAGCTTAAAATAATCGTATTCAAGAAACTAAGGCATTAAACTATGGAGTCAATTTCGTTTTAATAATGTAACGGGATTTACTTGTCTTCAGGTCAAAACTCATACAAGGAAGCCCCTTGCAAGAGGCTAATTTTTTGTAATTTCACTCAATTTTTTCTCCTTTTTATAATTGAATTGCTTGTCACATTCTGAGGTCAATCATATTAAATTGTAATTTATACATTTCTTTTTTTTCCCCTTCATTTTATTTTTTGTTTGGAGAAGTTTTGTTGATTTCTTCGGATTTCGAATACTGTAACTTCTCTTCTATTTGGCCGATTTTTATGAATGAGACCTCTTTTAATTCGTGTTTCAACGGAGAGTAAGGAAAAAATTGCTAAAAACTCGCGAAATAATTTTTTCGAAAATTGGGCGAATCCTAGCGTGACGGTGAAATGGTTAATGAAGCGTAAGTAATTGGGCGAGGAGCTGAGGATCCCGGCCTAGCTTGGCGACCGTCATTAGCTATTGTTCGTCGAGACGCCGCGCCGACGCAGTGATCAGGAGCGTGGGGAAGAGAGGGGTAAGTGGATTCCTGTATGAGCCACGTTTAGCTAATGGTCTAATGAGTCTCGAGGCTCATCACAGATTGCACTTACACAGATTGCACTGTATTTCTTAGTTTTAATAAGAAATAAAATATAATTCTGTAAAATTAGTAAATAAATACCAAGACAATTATTCAGGATGTCAAAGACTGACTGAAAACTTTTTATTAACCTCATATGATAAAAATATTATTATCAGCTGACACTGACATTGTTGTCAGATGAACAGCACTATCAGAGCACGGGTACCAACTTTTGAAAAGTATAACAGAGGTTTGGAGATCTGTCAAAGCAACGTTCTGAACAAAGCGGAGGAGTTAAATTCTCATTCCGAGAGTGCCGACCTGCTCAGCCATCCTCGAATCAATTCGCTTGATTCTGCTTATATATGCATATTTTAAATCAGCGCGTCGTACTCTTAGGCTTTTTTTAAGAAAACCAAGTAACGTAGACTCTTGGTATTCACTGCACATAAACTAGAGAGCCCCAGAATGAGAAACAACTTTAAATCATAATTATTGACGGATAAATAAACTTTTTACACGCTTTGGAAAATCTCAGAAGTTCGCGGTAGTCACTTTTCGGTAAGGAACTAAGGGACTCGGTTATTGTATCGAGCAAGGTTCGAAACGATCGCAAAGGCGGTATACTACGTATACGCGCCAATATCTTTTCGCGGCAGCAAAGGTTTGCAACAGACCCATCGCGTCAAAATACAGAACAGACACTGTCCGTTTCAAAAGTAATCCACCAGCGCGACTTGTCGCGCCGCGTCGCAACGGGGCGTTTCGCTCCGACTTCCGAGGAGGGTATTTTGAGAAAGGCGCTAATTAATGAAGGTGCCGACCGGGTGAGCGCTTCAACGTGTCGAATATTGATTTTGGGGCGGAAAAGCCGGGAAAAGGCCGGGCATTCCTCGCGCCCTGCCTGCGTCCCTTGCGTGGCCGACTGAGGCCGAGTCCGTTCGCAAGACGGCCAGTGAATTTCAACGAGCCAGAAAGGTACGCCAATGATTGATGTTTGAGCGCCTTAATGGTCCTATCCAATAGGACATTAGTTTTCCCTGGTAAAAATTGGCAGTAGAATCTGTGTTCCAAAATACCATAGACCTACAGGCGGCTATAAGATTTCCAATAGCTTCTGCAGCCGGCTACACAATGTCTTATAGCCTTTTATAGCCGATGGCGACTAAGCAACAGCCGGGTGATAAAGTGTACGCTATAAACGTTACTAATTACAGATGCTAGGACTTAGTGAGTTTTTGGACTATATACTGCTCTCTTTTTGGGCCGCAGTATCTTGATTTATTTTGCGAGGAAAGCTCCGTACTTTTGATGGATGCCTGCTAGTCCTAATATATTATAGCGCCTTCTGTTTCGTATGATACTGTGCAATACCTCTGGTGTGAAATAGTTGCTTCAAGCGCCGTGGCACGCTGCGGCGCAGCGCGGCGGGCGGGCAGCCAGCGCGAGACGCGCATTGGCGCCTACAAACCTAACAGGGATACTTCACGCATTGCGCAGTGCGTGAAGTATCCCTGTTAGGTTTGTAGGCGCCAGTGCGTCGCCGCTCCGCTTTGTGTTAGGCTCTAATATGTAATCTGGCGAAGTCAGCGTTATTCAACCCATGATTTTGAAATGTTTGCACATCCTGTATGGATTATTCTCATTTTAATTGATGAAAAAAAAATATGCATTAAAGGAAAATATAATGTATGTTTTGTAAATGTTGAAGTGGTTCCGTATCAAACTTAATGATTTCCAAACCACACGAATTTCTACAGAATTTCTTATAACCTTTTATAATCGATGGCGAAAAAGCAACAGCCAGGCGATATAGCGTAAAGCCCGGCGATAGGAACTATAGCCCGACTGCATAATTTTTTATCGCTTCGTATAGCCCGGCCGTATGATTTTCTCCGCATTCTACAGCCAGCTATAAGAATTCCTATGGTATTTTGAAACGCAGCTCTTATCGCCAATTTTTCCAGGGATAGGACATTAGTTTTAAATGGACGTATTTATGCTGAAAGGAGCTATGTGCATAGGGTTTGCGTACAAGATAGTTCCTTTTAGCATAAATACGTCCAAAATAATGTGCAGTGCAAGCCTTAAATTGCCGTCCACTGGGAAAAAAAGTCGCTTGGATCTAGAGTCCAGACTCTTGAAAACAATGACAAGAAAAAATACTCTTGATTCAATCGAATTTTTGCTTGAATCAAAAAAAAAAAATCCGCTTAAATCGAGAGGCTTGCGATTCTCGATTGAAGCAAAAATCCGATTGAATCAAGAGTATTTTTCTTGTCATGCTTTTCTGACTCTAGATCCACGACTTTTTTTCCCAGTGTCAAGTTCTCTTGATGCTACCTAAGCATATAGAGATTTATTGTTATAATTCACTGAAGAAAAAAGTTACAGGCTACATAGACATACCGTCCGTTCCGGGCTCAGAGGCCGAAAGTTCCGGGTGCTGGAGCCGGAGCTTCGACTGTTCCGGGTGCCACACCCGGAACTTTCGGTCTGTGCGCCCAGAACGCGGACGGTATGTCTGTAAAGCCCGTAATTACGACTTTCACGGCCAGAGTTTTTGTTTCAGTGTTTTACTGGTCTTTCATTTGCTTTTTTTTCCTATTAGATAAGGAGAAACCTGTAAATTACTATGCGCAGTTTTCTCGCACCCCCCTCCCTCTCCCCATAAATCTTTACACCATGAGGCTATGAACTTCTACATGAAAAATATACCTCGAGAAAAAGTATACTCAATATTTTGGTTTTTCTGGTATTTCGGTATTTCTGGAAGAAGATAAAGTGTTTGTGTCCAGAGGGAAGGCGAGGGGAAAAACACTTTTTGCCACTCTGTGGTGCCCCCTTGGTGCGCGCGCCCAGTACGCTTATATGGTAAATCCGGTCCTCATGTCTAGAAAATATTTTTAGGGGAGGATTTGTTCTACATAAAATCCTTAAACCGAATCGTCTTGGTTTCAAATTGAGTCAAAATGCAGAGCTTTGAAAACTTTGAGAGCGCTTTTCTGAAAACTGAAAAACTCGAAATCCGCCCTTACAGATACGGCTTCATATTTGTTCGAGGGCGGGTTGCCTATGATTTCGCCGTTGAAATTTACGTCGGCGCACTCTGATAGCCGCGTCGCACAGTAGATCGAGTCAATCGGAGAAGTCGGACATGAAATTTTTGACTAAAACTAAGAATTTTGATGTTTATTTCGTCTCATTTCAAACTTTAGGGGGTGTTTCTGGAGGAAAATTTTACGAGAAAACCACTGGAACCACTTATAGAGCCTCAAAATTTTGTAGAAACGGGGTTGTAAGCTTTTAAACTTTCCAAAGTTTGTCCGACCTCTCCTATTAACTCGAACCACTGTGCGTCACATGGTTCGGGGCGTCTCGCGAGTCAAAAAGATCGCGCCGCTCCGCCGAAGCCGGGCCTCGCGCGTTTCAAACCTGAGGATTTCTCGACAGGCAGCCGTGATGGTGACCCGGGGAACGGGGAAGGGGGGGGGGAGTTGGACGGGCGGGAGGGGAAGCGGTGGCGGCAGAATTTGAAACATCAATAAATCTGCGAGTAAGACTAGACTCTGCGCCCCCTCCCCCCCACCCACCCACCGCTAGCGCCCGGATACGATACGAGCAGCCTCTTGCATCCTCCACAGCACGTGCGTTAAGGTCTCATCCTCAGTTCCAAATCCTCAGATCCAAGAACGCCTCGCTCTTGGGGGGCGTTCAAGCCCCTTTTTTTCAAGTGAGAGGTCAAAATCGTGTACAATCTCGGTCCCAGCCGATGATTGAAAAATCATAAATCTCTTGAATCCATTCTAAGAGTGAAAAAGTAGACATCGGTGAACCCGGCATCTCTGAATTTTGATTGAAATAAGTTACAGACTGTTGTCCAAAAGAGGTCAAAGTGAGTCCCCGAGTGCGACACGCTGTCACGTGGCACGTCCCGTGGGATATCAAGTGCATACGGACAATCCCCTTTCCATCCCCCAAAGCCCGAACTGCATCCATCCCCGTCCCTCCCTTACTTCCCCGCTCCATCGCGCCTGATCCCGGTACCACGGAAGACGCTTTGCTTGAAAGCCTTTTAAGCAAAAGCCTTCCCCTATCCTTTGCAATGCAGGCATTTCCTTCCTTCGCGATCATGCTTCTCTCCAAAATAGGTACAAAACATTTCCTCACGGCGAATTCTGTAAGCTTTGATTTGTCTTAAGATTGAAAGAATTTGTCTCAACAAGAAGAATATCCAACTCTCGTTCGTGGGTGGTCTGGTCTCATTCAATTATAATGTACCTATCTAGGTACTTTGATTAGCAGGAAAACTCGTAAAAATACATCAAGGCGCAACACATGATGACAAGTGCCTAAATGATAGACAGAATCGACATCGGTATAGTTGTTGAATTTCCACTCATGTCTAATTTTTTAAGAGCAACTGAGCACCATTCTACTTTTTAGGAGTATTTACGTAATTTCTATACCAACCAGACAACATTAAGTCGCACAGCTTTTTAAATAGCTCGTAAAAAAGAATGTACTTCCCGGTAATTTTATGATTCTCAAAGTTTTACGAGGTTTTTCTTTTTAGTGTTCTATTTAAGTAAGATTTCAAAAATCTCACTTTGAGAATCCCTGAATGAAGAGGTAAAAAAGATTTTGATGGATGAGCTTGATTTTTTTTACATTTTTACCTTGAGGAAAATTCTGCATGGTTTTCTTGTTTAGTCTATGATACCAGGTACCTAGTGATAAATACCTGCTATCCACATTATGGGTGCTATGTTTTCCTTTTGAACCTGAGGTTCGATTTGTTGACGCGACAAATGATTTTGTTATTCCGAGTTTGGCGTAGGTAGCTTAGGGTGCGTCAAAAAAAATGAAAGTCTGAAATGTTCCGCTCCCCAGGCGGCAATCGATGACGTTTGGTAAAAAAACATGTTTGCCAAAATTTGGGCCAATTTCAACCATTTTAAATGGTGCCAAAGGTCAATTTTGTGATGAAATTATGATATTTTGGTTTAGACCTCGATTTCGTACAAAAAACTCGATTTTACGCTGAAATCGTGCGTTTACGACAAAAATGCCAAAGAACTCGACTTGTAGAGGATGAAATTTTACACTAGGAAGACGTCTTTGTAACCGATAAAAATCAAATTGAACTAGAAAAACTCAACTCGGTATTTATTTTTTTGGTCCTCAGAATTTCCGAGGTCTTAGAAAGTAGAGGTTTAAAAGACTCATTTTTCACGAAAATAAGTCGAAAGAGGGTGTAAATGAACTGTAGGCAAGTGTTGAGGATGCAAATGTCATCAGAACTTCCTCAGTTTCAAAAAAAGTTCCAACTATTTTGCACAATCCTCCAAAAAGTGCACGGCTCGAGAAGCAGGATCGTGCTATAATAGTAAGGGGAAAGTGCGGTTTGACCGGGAAAAATTGCGTAACAAACTTTCCCTATGTAATCGTCATCAGTAGGTCCCCCTGAACAACTTCCTGAAAGTTAAAAATGGCCCGACCCCGGAATACCCCTCAAAAAAGTTAAAATTGAAAATGGCGGCCGTAATGAGAGGGTCCGGGAAATCGGTATTTTAAAATGCTCATTCTGTCTCATCATGTGAGGTATCATTTCCTATGTAATTTTGGTCGTAGATTTCATAAATGAATTCCACAAGGCCCTCCGGCCAAAGGGGGCGCTCTAAATCAAAGATGGCGGCCAAATGTGAAAGGCAGGAGGTTGCATTTTTTTAAATATTCACCGAAGGAACAAGGAAAGTGAATTGTCTTTATTTTCATGTATTTATGGCCAAGAAACTTAAATTTGATGTTATAAATGTATTTAATAAAGGAAAATAAAGGAAACATACGACTACCGAGAGAAACGTAAGCTTAGAAGGGGCCTTGCGGAATTCATTTATGGAATCTACGACCAAAATTACATAGGAAATGATACCTCACATGATGAGACAGAATGAGCATTTTAAAATACCGATTTCCCGGACCCTCTCATTACGGCCGCCATTTTCAATTTTAACTTTTTTGAGGGGTATTCCGGGGTCGGGCCATTTTTAACTTTCAGGAAGTTGTTCAGGGGGACCTACTGATGACGATTACATAGGGAAAGTTTGTTACGCAATTTTTCCCGGTCAAACCGCACTTTCCCCTTACTATTATAGCACGATCCTGCTTCTCGAGCCGTGCACTTTTTGGAGGATTGTGCAAAATAGTTGGAACTTTTTTTGAAACTGAGGAAGTTCTGATGACATTTGCATCCTCAACACTTGCCTACAGTTCATTTACACCCTCTTTCGACTTATTTTCGTGAAAAATGAGTCTTTTAAACCTCTACTTTCTAAGACCTCGGAAATTCTGAGGACCAAAAAAATAAATACCGAGTTGAGTTTTTCTAGTTCAATTTGATTTTTATCGGTTACAAAGACGTCTTCCTAGTGTAAAATTTCATCCTCTACAAGTCGAGTTCTTTGGCATTTTTGTCGTAAACGCACGATTTCAGCGTAAAATCGAGTTTTTTGTACGAAATCGAGGTCTAAACCAAAATATCATAATTTCATCACAAAATTGACCTTTGGCACCATTTAAAATGGTTGAAATTGGCCCAAATTTTGGCAAACATGTTTTTTTACCAAACGTCATCGATTGCCGCCTGGGGAGCGGAACATTTCAGACTTTCATTTTTTTTGACGCACCCTAAGGTAGCTGAGGGACGATATCAGTTGAGCTAGACGCTACTTCTTATCACGATGGGGAACTTGAAACTCAACCGCAGCAACACCGCTATTAAATCAATAAACATATGACGGAAAGTTGTCATGAAAGTGCTATGACCTCATAACATCCACACTCTTGCGAAGGGGATGGACATGCACCATGCACTAGCAGGGGTTGAAAATTAAAAGCAGGGGAAACAACGCTGGAAGTCTGCTGAGGCTGATCGCGAGGCCGCTTATCCGCGTTACATCCACACGGGTTTGTTGCCCGCGGGCAGCCCTCTGGGTTCCCTCCCCTCTGCTGCTTATGAAAGTTAGACCTTGCCAAATTTCTAATTTAGACCTTAATTCAGTAGGGCCCATTGGGTCCATTCTTTGGGGCTATAGGTGAAATTAACTTAACTCTCGTACTTACCCTCAAGGATGATTTACTGTCGGATTCAAAGCCGCCCGAACCTACACTGAAAAAAAAAATCTCGGTGTATTTACTAAGAAAAGGGTAAAACTACCAAGAATTCAGGGTTCTATTTGATCCCAGTTTTTTCTTGGTAAAATTACCATTTATGGAATTGGTAATTTTATCGAGAAATCTCGGTAAAATTATTGACTTTCTCGGTAATTTTACTTGGACCCCGGTAAAAACGCCAATATTTTTTATCGGCTGTGGTAAAATTACCGAGATAAAATGGCAAAGTTACCGGGAATTGATTACCAATAAAAGTGGTATTCTTGCCTGAGAAAAACAGTAAAAATACTGGTTTCTAGGTAAGTTTACCAGTCTGTCTTGGTAAAATTACCAATAATTGGTAAAAAAAAAGTGAGATGGTAAAGGTACCAACGGACCTTGGTAAAAACGCCGAGAATTTTTTTTCAGTGTATGCCTTAAGCTCGTAAGGGCGTTATTAAGGGAGGTCAAACCTCTTGATTATTGCGGTAACTTTAGTCATTGACAAAAATCGAGAATAGGTGCAGCCCCCCCCCCCCCTCCTCCAGGAATTTTAGCCCGCGTGCAAATGGGCAAGTGAGGCAAGTGCACGCATTACGGACGATACCACTATTCGAGCGTCCAGGATGTTGTTTTGCCTACTTCCACAATTGAAGGCGAAATGTGTTTCGGCTGCCTTGTTGAGCCAAACGACGCCCCACGGTGACTACGGCTAAAATTTAGACTTCTGTGGGATAGAATTACGGTCCCTGCCCCTCTCAGGTGCCAGGGCAACACACTCTATGAAATAGATGGACGCCTTGAGAATCCTCAGACATTCTGCAGAGAGATTTGGTAATGCCCGCATGCTCAAATCAAGCTGGTTTTCATGACCTCTCCGAGTTTGGAGGCAGATTATGGCGCTGATCATGGGTCAAAGTCATAGATGGAACCAGAAACTTCTTGTGGGGAGGAGGGGGGGGGGGGGCAGAGGAGCATCGCAAAAAAAGAATCAGATCTACTTGAAAAAAAATATGAAAAAATCAAGTGTCAGGGAATTTTCTTCTTCAACTACCCCCAGAAATCCCAGGCCAGGTGAAATTGACCTGACCATCTTTTCTGGGGGAGTTATAGGGCCGGTACAGACGAGCTTTGGATACGGTCCATAGGTAGACACAAATACATCCTATAAAAAGAATTAGAAAACTGACAGGGGAAAAAACCGAGTGTAAGCAAGACTTATTCTGGCTTTCCATTCAAATCTGAGTGACACTAAAGAGCGAAGCATTATTGTAAGTTCACGCTTCGCGCCGTCGCGCCTTCAACTTTTGCAGACGCAACGCGGACATCCATCAAGTACGAATGGTTGTATCTCTGCGCCGTCATCAACGCGCATCCTTTCCCTTGCTCTGTTTCCATGTTGTGCTTGTGCTTTAAAATTTTAATTGCAATGGTGGAAAGTGGAAACAAGCGCCGCATTTGGAATGATAAAGTCTATAATTAGTTGTTTTTTTGACTGAATTGGCATTGGTAATTAAGTTCGAATTATTAGTTCACGTGGTTTTGTTTGGAGCGTTGTTATCGCTGAAAATAATTGAAGTATCTGAAGTTCTTCTTGACTTGCTCGAAGTTTGATTTGATCATGTGTCTATAGTCCGTGTCCCTGTGCCGTTTGTGTTTTTAGGTAAACATTTTTCCTCGTTTCTCCTTCATTCATTGATAGATTAGAACTCTTTTACCGCTTCAAAATCATACTTCAGTAAATCATTCGTTGGTTCTTTATGAATACCTCCATTACCGCACTGAAGTTCAGAAGGATATTCTAACCTATCTCTCTTATCTTGGTATTCCTACACCTTTAATTTTGTTGAAGGACCGCATTATTGATTTATTTTCTCCTTTTACATATTCAGGTAATATCACTCTCCACTTCTCTGCCAGAGAAAAGTACTTCTTTGTTTTATCCTTGCATCCATTCTTGTCCTCTGGCTCAGGTTGTTCAGAAGGAGGTCTTGCACACTCCATTTCTTATCACTGCTCGCTTAGTAATTCCTGTACAAATTCATTCATTTTGTTCTGAATGCATCCTCACAATTACTTGTGCTCTAATTTGATTTGACTTTGGAGTAAGGGCAACCACTAATTATGTGCTTACCTCAAATTAGACACATACATAGTATGTCCATCATCTCAGCACCCTCAGTCGCAGATTATATTCTCTTCTTCTTGACTTGTGACAATGGTCCTTACGTCAAGGATATCAAGGATAAACTAGTTGAATTGCACATGTATTAGACTCTTTATTTGGGGCTATGTCAAGACAGGTGAAGTTCATTTTGTTTCCCTGTTAACTGATCAGCTGAACAGAACTAGTTTTGTTCTCACAATTATTTTTCTTATACTCTAAAGTGCCTTGTTACAAGGTCTGTAAACAAGAAATGTCCACAATCCATCAATTGTGCCACTTCATATGTAGGGCTGTTCTATCTGTTGTCGGTAAGCTACCGAAACAGTTCCGTCAAGGAAAAGTTACGATAAGAGCGCTCTTGCCAATAGCAGAGTTTTCAGAGCTGACGAAAATAAGCTGTTGCCATTTGTACATCTATTTTACATGCTGCCGCACCAGGCAATCTGATAAACTGATACACGGGGCAACAATGCATTGAGTGCGAGCTCTCAAAAATCTGATTTATCGATAGTGTTCTGGCAAGAATTCGTTTGAACACCCCCTACTCATTAGTATGTGGACAGAGCAGTCTAGAGATGTTTTCTGAGGTGAAAATGTCAGGCCTCACCATGCCTGATATGTAATAGTTTTATGCTTCTACTAACACTCATTGTAAGGTACGAAATTCAGAATTCTCATGCATTGATGTAAGACTGCTTATAAAAGCTCCTGAATCTTAGAACTGCATACCTAGAGAAATCCTAGTTGGAAGCAAATCTTCCGTTCTAGGTCTGTAGAAAAGTGCTGTCTGGTACAGATGTATTCACTTCATTTCGCATTCAAAGCAGGTTTCCGTATCATACATTGTTTTCGGTCTGAATCTATAAATACAGTATCTCACTCAATCATGATCGTATGCAACTTAAGTTGAACATGCACATGAACAGCTCCAACAAGCATCTTTCAGATTGAATTGCAATACATGTAATGACTCCACATTGAAACGTTTCTCCATATGAAAGTAGCTGGTGTCTTTTTTCCCCATGGACATACTTCAAAAATAAATGGTGCATAAAATTTTGATTCCCTCGCTTAAATATTCCTGCTCTTTCTAATTGCCACTTTGTTCTGGTTGATGAATCAAGCTAAGGAGTAGATCTCCTATTTTTATGCGTCCCTAGCTCCTATGTATCATTGACCTTGTAATGCAAACATTTATTCTGCAAGTGGCTTGTGCTTTGCTCATATTATGTGATTATGTGCAAGCACTAGCACCCAACATGTTTTTGATGTCCTCAATGATTATTTATTTCCTCCCATCAACAACATAAGCAACAAAATCTACTTTTTTGTTACAGATCGCTGGAAAGATGATGCAAAACGGAATGGATACATTACCGCAACAGAACGGTTCTATTCACAGTATGAACACAGGATCGCACAACACATCACAGAACAACCCTGGAGGTCCACAAGAAGAGTCCAAAACAAATCTCATAGTTAATTATCTTCCCCAAACCATGACGCAAGAAGAAATCAGATCTCTTTTCTCATCAATCGGAGAAGTTGAAAGCTGTAAACTTATTAGGGATAAAATGACCGGTAAGTGATGAAGTATTAGTTATTTTCAGCATCTTATCCTGATAATTGAATTGATGTATGCAAAAACGTCCGATGTCCAAGACAGTTTTTCAGAATTTGAGTCGACAATTTTGTTGTATTTTAACGACACTAGATAGTTTAAGCTGTTAGTAATGTAGAACAATTTTATAAATAATCCCCTAAGTGTAATTAAATGTCTACAAAAGAGATCGATCCTATTCATCAGTGTCGTGGGACAAAAGAAACCCACCGAAATTATGAAACCCTGTATAGGACAACGGACGTTTTCGCATATGTCAATTCAATTTCTCGAAGCACTCAAGCATCTCTGAGCCTTCCATTTCAATTGAATGGTAGCTTTGAATTCCTATTTTTGATCCTCACTGTAACTTCTAACATTCATAGATTAGATCCATTTACAGAAAATCCTCTATAATGAAATGTTGTCTCTGCAAGGATGTGGGACTTAGAAAATTATCTTACCATTTTCCATTGCATCAAGAACATTATGGCTAAAGTGCTGGCCTAGTGTCTTTAAGGTCCTAGGTTCGACTCCTACCCAAGTATGACCTAAAATATACGAGGACTGGTGGATAGGGGCCAGGCATGCCTCCATGGAAAAACATGTTAATTTAAGTTTTTCATTTACTTCTAGTCAATCCTAAAATCAATAAAATTGAAGGCGAACGTACAATGACCCGCCCTTGAAGATGAAATTCTTTATGCCCTCTGCAGTCTATTTAAGTTTTTTTAATAGAGTAGTAATATCTGTTTTTTTTTATCAGTCATGCAGTCTGTTTTAACTGTCTGAGCGAGTTTGCATGTATGAAGATGTACCCCATTTTCAACAAGGTACACATACTTTTTGTTTTCCCATACCATCTGTTTAAATTAAACACTCCTGATTGTCTTTTGTTTCAGGCCAGAGTCTTGGATATGGTTTTGTCAATTACCATCGCCCAGATGATGCTGACAAAGCAATTAACACTTTAAATGGTCTAAGACTACAAAATAAAACTATTAAGGTAAGAAAATGTATCATTTAAAGCAACTCTCATTAATTGAGATAGCGATTGCCAACAGGGATGCAGAAAATGCCGGATCTCACAATCCTAGGAATGTGAAAAATGTGAGGCAGATTTTGGGTTTGGAGGCAATTTTTAATAAATGATGGTTTTTTTCCATGCTCAGTACTTAGTGAAAGAGGTTCTAATTGCACATTGTATGCCAAACAATGCATTTTGCAGTAAAATTAAACATTTTGCCATCAGCCAAATTAGAGATGCATTCACGAGGCAAGAACATCAAATCGCAGCGAATGGTCAGCGCTTTGGAGCTTTCTGCACCCCTGATTGCAATCAGGGATAAAGATGCCTTGAAGATAGTAAAACAGACATAATATGCCTATTTAACCAACTGAACTAAAGATGCCATGAAAGAAGCTGACAATTAGTTGTCTCCTGCCAGAAAAGATGTATCTTGATTGCGTTGTTTCAATATTTCTCACTGAAATTTTATTTTTTGATAGGAGAACCTTTACATGAATTAGTCTGAAATTTTCAGTTATTTTTCTTTATACTAATAAAAAAAGATAGTCAAATTTTCAGAAAAATTTGTGTGCTGGTTTTGCCATGAAAAAATGTACTGTTTGTAAAAATATTGAACCACCAAAGACGAGATACATTCCTTCATGCAGGAAATTATGGATTGTTTTTTTTAGGTTAATCCTTGTATCCTCTTTTCTCGACGATTGCGAGTCTTTGTTACCACTCTTTGTCTCTAGTCTAAAAGGCTAATCGTTGGTCTTTTCAATTACCATAATTTTCACAAAAAAAGATGAAAAAGTCATAATCTGTACAATATGCTGTCCATTGTTTCACATGCCTGCATTCATTGAAATTGCCACATTTTCAATAAAGAAAATTGCCACTTTCCTCTTTGGAAAAAATAAAGGATCATGTAGTCTGTAAAGAGCTTTGGTACACCTCCCCCCCCCCCCCCCCAAATGGCCTCTGTGGATTTGGACCAAGTGTAGTTAAAATCAAAGCATATGATGACACAATATTCAGGACATTTAGCTAGAGTATAGAAACGGTCTTTGAGAAACAAAAAGGTTACGTTGGAGATTCAGAGGGTGAAACTTATTCCTAAAGATGGTAAATAAAATAAGAGAGATTGGCATCGTTTAAGTCTAATTCACAAAGTAAGCGTTTATCTTCGTTTGCTAATGTTATTCTATGAAGTGTAAATTCTATTCGTGTTTCTCATTTTTGTGCAGGTCTCCTATGCAAGACCAAGTAGTGAAGCAATAAAAGGTGCAAATCTATATGTTAGTGGGCTTCCAAAAAATATGGCGCAACAAGATCTTGAAAATCTCTTCAGCCCATATGGACGCATCATCACCTCTAGAATTCTCTGTGATAATATGACAGGTAAAAACACTACTCATGCATATTTTTCAAAATTGCTACATTTCTCCTTTTCAAAGAAGCCAACAACAACTTTTGTTAAGTATGATTGCAAATAGCAAGGCCAAAATCAAATGAACAAAAAGAGAATCATTCATTACCCTACTGAATAAAAGCGTTTTACTTTTTACATATTATCCCTCTGTTTAAGCAAAACTGTTTTTGTATGGATTAATTCAGTGGCAATGGCTTAATTTTAAATCACATTTAATGGTTCTTATGTAAAGAGACTCATAACCTAGTTGTATTCATAAAATGCGGCTAGGTGTTTCTTGCAATCAAAATTTCTCGTGTGTAATGAGTCAACAATTGATTTATAACTCGTTAATGGCAAAATTGTAATGAATTGACAAAATTAATTCACGCCAATTTTGAACCTAAAGTTATATTCTATTGTTTTAGTTTGAACCATTGCAAATCAGTTATGCTAATTAATCAATTACAAATTATCAAGTTATCTTTTATCTTATCGAAGTCAAAATGTACCTCAAAGAGTGGTTGATTATTTTAAAATTCAGAACCTTGCTATTTATCATTAGTTGTTTGTTGTCAGTTTATAGTTTCTTGTACCACTCTCATTTAAAAGACTTATACACAACTTCATGATAATTTATGTTTGCATGCATTCCCTTGAATTACTACGGTGTTGGCTAATTTATAAAACTGCAAGAAACAAGTTTTAGGGCTCACAACCAGTGGAAAAAAGTTTTACAAGTTTTGTTGGTTTGTTTTTTTCATGTTTGGGTTATAAGCATTAGGTAACCTATTTGATTTATTTCTATGTGTAAATGAACATACTTACTCATACAAACTTTAACGGAAACTGGGCATTGTTTTGCAGCAGTCTCTACATTCTTCAATGTGCGTTTGTTTACTCTTTGGACTCTTTGGCGATGGAAAGTCTATGAACTGTTAATTTGTTTTTATGTTTTCATATTTTATTTTTTATTTTTCCACACTTTTGATGTAACTATGTTCAAAGATTTGAACATGGAGAGGTCATGAAGGTGGGGAAATAACTAACAGCTTTCAAATGTGTGGCCAGGAGTCTTTAGCACAACACCTCTGAGGGGCCTGATTTACCAACGTAGGGTTAGCCAAGTATATTATTCAATAGATAATTCATATCTTCTCATCCACAGGGAAAGAGATCTATCAGAGAATGTTTTGAAGCCCTCAATAAACCTCCAATTTGTGTCTAAGAAGTTGCAATGTGTTCCCTTTTTTATCATCAATAGACTACTGGACAAGGTGCAAATTTAAGCATATTGATACAAGCTTCCTTTTCAAAGTTTAACATCGATCACGATTTGTGCAGTATAAATTACTGAAATAAACTCTCAACCAAGATATAATTGTTCTTATTTAGCAGTGGTTACGAAAAATTGGAATTTCCTGCTCACAAGAAAAACCATAGTCTACTTGAATCAAATTGTGCACCACAATGATTTTGGTAGGCTGTTCAATAAGCAATGTTAAGAAAGTTCCTTCCCCATCCTGTGTTGTTCAAAGTATGAACATCTTGTAACAGCTTAGCCAAAGCGTCGATTTGGAGGGTGTCATATTTTTAGACTGCATACATTCCCTGTAACATATACTGTATAATTCAACCAAGTAGATCATGGTTTTTTTATGAGTGGAAACTTTGAATCTGTGCATCGAAAAACGTTAATACCTTTAGTGGAAGTGACTGTCAGTAATTTTTACTGTACAAATCGAGTTCTGCATTAACTTTTGTTGAGAAGATATTTACCATATCGCTTAAATTTGCACCTTGTCCTGTGGTCCATCGACAATGAACCACAATTTGTCTCATTTAGTTTTACTCAAGTTTTATTTTAGCCTAAATTCATGAAAATGAAAGGCTGCTCCAGTGTGGTGTGGCCACCACCTCAACTTTAAATACGTCAATCTAACTTGGTGCTGGTTCAAATGTGATGTTGGAATTCTTTTCTGTCCACAGTACGCCAGTTTGTCGGTGCTGCAGGAGATAATATGCCATGTAGGTGGAGTTAATATTACACCTTCTTTGTGTTGTTTGCTTTCAGTACTGTCTGCTTAATTTTGCAGTTTAACAGTAGTATTGTTTTTCTTTTTTCATTCTCATGTTCGTTATTGATGGAACTTATCCTCAACTTAAATACAAATCAAAATTGAACCATTTTACTTCAAATTCGATCGGTATCAATCAGTTGTCTACATTAGACATATTCAATTTTGAATCACTCCTCTATGCATTTTCAGATACCTATATGAGCAATTGATTTTTCCAGCATGATACTGAGCACCGAGGGATTTTTATGTCAAATGGAAATAAAGTAAAACAAACGTAGCCCTCTCTACCGCCTTTATTTTTGAAGCTCTTATTAATATTCAAAAATAATTGCTTTGTGAAAATCGTTCTCACCTTCTGATAGAGGAGTTGTCTTTTATGTGTATTATTGCCTTTTCTCTGTTTGGGAGTCTTGTTAATTTTTAATGTATTATCGTAACTATTCTTTCTAGTACTTCTTCCTTTTTACTATCTTCTACATGATCATAAATGTAAATTTACATTTTTAATTTCTCTTTATTCTATCACTCTTTCATGGACGTATTTTTCTTTTCTCTTGCAATATCTCCCAGTATTAATCTTGGCTACTGTGGTTTGAAGACTTAATTCATGTGTCCTCTAAAATCAATTTCAAACTGAAAAACCTTGGGATTTTGTTGTATGTATCAACTTTCTGTCTTTATTTTGATACAAATAGTTTTTCCTCTGTCTATTTTTTAACAGAAGGTACTTCTAAAAAAAATAGTGCCACAAAGTTTCTTTTCTCTCGAATTTTAGTAAATGTTAGGCATAATAGTCCCTGAAAACAAAAAATATTTCAACATTTTGTATAAAATGACATTAATTTTCAATGAAAGGTATCATGAAAGACTAAAAATCATTTCCCAAGATCTTTATGTAGTTTAATATTTTTTGTATTCATTGTCATCTAGTTTGTCTTTGTTTTTTTTTAGCAATTTTCTTTCATTGGCTGTCTCTGTAATTCCGCAAGTTTCTTCCACAAACAAAATTTTTCACAGATGATTAGCTCAGATTCCGTTCCTACCTCTTCTTAGTAGCTTTGATGAATTTTCTTACTCTCGTTTGACTATAGTCTTTATTTGTCTTCCTTTTATATATTCACAGGCTAGCCATTTCATCATTATCCTCTTACATCGTTATCATAACAAGTTTCTTCATGGAGCTTAATCTTTAGTTTTTAATTATTTTGCATTTGGTGAAGGTGCATTT
Organism: Bemisia tabaci; assembly: GCF_918797505.1. Taxonomy (NCBI): domain Eukaryota; kingdom Metazoa; phylum Arthropoda; class Insecta; order Hemiptera; family Aleyrodidae; genus Bemisia; species Bemisia tabaci. The sequence goes on from NW_027311764.1 coordinate 106,248, forward strand.
TTTTTTAAAGTAAAATTTGTTAAAATATCTCATTCACATGCAGATTTAAATTTGAATCTGATAATTATTTCCTCATATTTCTCAATAATATTTAGTAGTTTCCATCACTTACACCCTATTGTTTTTCAATAGCCGTGCCTGTAAATTGTGTAGCATTACTCAGTTTTTTTTAATTTTGATTTTATTTTTGCACCTAATGTTTTCAAAAATATATTGAAATATATTTGAAATGCTTTCCAGAAGAAAACTTCTGGGGCAACCCTATCACTTCTCCTCTGTGGTATCATAATTTATTCCTAAACTTTTTAGTGGACGATACAATTGAAAAAAACATACTGTTAACAGAAATCATAGTATCATGAAGCAATCTCATGTGATTTTAGGGTAGTCCTTTAGCACTCTGGAGAGTGATTCAATAGTGAATCGATCAGTCAATAATTTCTAGATTTTAGAACATATCTTTAGAATTTCCGTGCACCGCATCAAGCTGTAGTGCGTCATGTATTTGTGCACAAAATTTGGCCAAGAAGCATTTTGAAATAACTCCACAAGAACGGTCCAAGTGAATTTCGCAATTCCATCTGCCTTTCGATCTCCGATATTCACTGTGATTGTACTTTTGAAATTCTCTCAAAGTGTTTCTGAATCCAAGATTCTTCATTATTATCTAACGTACTACAGTGCCATGGTATGCCCAGAAACTCTCACGAATAAAATTTAGAAATTATCAATTGATTAATAGACTTTTGAATAGCTCTTGAAAGCTCTGAAGAACCACCTTAATGTTAAACACCAAGCATCACCTACCATGGATACTTCATTCACCCCCAATAGGTGATAAATAAAAGTACTGTGCAAATATTAATTACCTTAATTAATTTCTGACTAAGAAACACATTTATTATTTATCGTTTTTCTATGAAGTGATTATCTTATTCAGCCCCCTGGGAAAGGTGTTGCGCCGTTTCCAGTTAAGCTGGATAATGTCCAAAATTTGGATAATATTTGCTTATTTATTTCAGGTTTATCTAAAGGTGTCGGATTCATAAGGTTCGACCAAAGAATTGAAGCTGAGCGAGCCATTCAGGAGTTGAATGGTACCACCCCGAAGAACTGCACAGAACCAATCACCGTGAAATTTGCCAACAATCCCAGCAGTAGCAATAAGGCACTTACACCTCTGACTGCTTACCTGGCGCCCCAAGCTGCCAGAAGGTTTGGTGGACCCATCCATCATCCAACTGGACGATTCAGGTAAAATTCTTACACTTTCTCCCCTTCCCTTTTATGTAAGCAATGCTAGTTTGACCAAGGCCTCAAGTACCTTGGTCAAACTATCATTACTTACATTTACAATGGCCTTATCAAAAATAAATCTGGACAACCTCTCCTTTTCCTAAGAAACTTCTAGGAAACCAGAATGAATCTTGGCATCAGTTGTGTTCCCGTTAATTGTGACCCAAATCCATTTTATCATTGGTAATCGAACTAGGATTTAAGTGTCTTTTGAAATTTCAACATCGGGCACTGGAAGAAAAGTTCCAAACTTAATTCATGAAAGGAAAAGTAGAATTTTTCATGCTCGTAATTTTGAACTCCTCTCTTGCATCAACAACAACAAATATTGGTAAAAAAAAAAAAAAGTTTATTTGAGTCTGACGACAGAAGCATGATCGCCAGCATCTTAGATATTCCAATGATTCTAACTCTAAGTGACAATTATGGCCTCCTCTCAACTATGATACCATGGCATTGATGAGTAGACTTATTTATGAGTGAAGAAAATCAACTTTCAATTTTAACCCCTTTTCGAGAGAGGAGGAGGATAATTGTTTTATTTGAACACCACACTAATCATTCCCCCTCTTTATCTAGTTAAGGGTTTCTATAGAGTTTTTTTGCACTAAGACCTGTTCATCCTCTTGCATTTCATGCTCCTTTTCTTGTCAGAATTCAACGTCATGCTGAAACAACCATAATACATCACCTTCATTTGTGCGTTTTGACGTTACTTTAGTCTGTGTTTGAGAAAAATTCCTCAGTGCATATCCATAGCTACATACTGAAGAATTTTAGTTTTATAGAGAAGGAATTGCAAATGCTATAGTGGTGTCCAGGGCAGTGGTGCTAATATGATTCTTGGTTGTGTTACAAGAATGATAGTTCGTGAACTAGGTTTGATATGTTAGCATTTGTATGACCTGACATAACTCATTTAGTGTCTCAGGGGATGAAGTGAAACTATTTGTCTCGTTCATTGTGCTTTACTAATCATGCCAGCTAATCCAAGAACCCATATGAAGTTAGCTTGTAAGATGACACCCTAAATTTCAAAATTCTCAATTCTGAATTTATGCTCTAATGAAATTTCAAGGATTTCTCCGATGGGCTAGAAGAGTCTGTTACTCCCAAGAGATGTAGCCAACTGTACAAATATTTCATCTAGAAATTGAATCTAGAATTGATACACTTAACATTCTTTTTTCCATAAAGAGTCAACTAAATTGGAATCTTTTGTTCGAGATAGACCCATTTTTCCAGAAATACAAACTTCTGGAAATGAATTGAATGTGTGGAAAAATTGTGCTGTGTGAGCTCACACAGCTCTGTTTTTCTTAAAAATAGAAGTTTTTAAGAAACACATACTGTTCTTTATAGACTGTTTCTAGCTTAAGCCGACCCAAATTACTGTCTTTAACTAATCCTTATTGGCTATCCAATTAAATGATTCTACTCAAACATAAGCTCCTGTCTTCTTGAGTCCTGTATTCCTGAATGAGATCCTTTGATTTTGAACTTTCATGTGTAAAAAGTTCCGAATCGCTGAGTGTTTCTCACAATTGGAATGTTAGTTCATTTTGGGGTTACCGAAGTCCCAAAGCGAGTCTTTACACCCCTTCCATGATTGCATCTCTGACCTTGAATAGTATTTTAACCTTTAAAAAGAAGTTAAATAAATGAACATGGAAGTTTCCTCACAAACCGATTTACAGTTGAACAGTCGACAACAAATTTTGTATTTGAGAGATTTTTGAAGAAATTTTGTCCTCATAAACGGCATACTTGGAGTTTTAGTCGCTCTTAGAAAGCATACTAGAGAGAGTTATCCATTCACGGCCTTTTTAATTGTATCAAAGATTTATTGAGATAGAATCTGTAGGACCTATTACTTTGTAATATAAAGTAAGGGTCAACCCAAAACAGGAGCTCTTTTCAAGAATGGCTCGACAGTTTTAAAGTGCCCAAATAACCTCAGTAATTAAAGTAATGGACCTGCATCTAACACTCTTGTTTGGCTCAACTGGAAAATCTCTGTTTGCTCTCAACCTCTTGGCTATTCGCCTCTTCCTAAAGTCACTCTTCTGTGGCTAGTTATAGACCAAAATAGATCAACTAACACTTTGAGCAGAATCATTTTATTGCAGTCAAAATTGAAATGTGTACGAGAAAAAGCGACCTTATTCCGGCCAACATCCTTAAATGTAAGAATAACATTAGTGGTCCAATGAGTTCTTTTCATAAATCGCCAAGGTAAACATACTCAAAAGAGTGGCAATTCATGAGAATTGGAGAGCAGTTATCTGCAAATTAAAATCTCCAATCAGTGCCCTTTGGATTTTTCTTAAGCTTGAGCCTGGACACTGAAATTTTCAATTCTGAATTAATTTCTGAGTTAAAGTTTTTAATATTCTCCTGAAGATTGGCCCTCATGTTTTGTCAAGAATAAGGTCGCAATTTTCCACTCTCACATTTTTTAAAACTTCTAAAACTGCATGATGTCTTATCTAACTGAGTGGCCTTGCCTTTTGACTTAGCAGCCCTTATGGATTGCCTCTGTGGTCGGAAGCAAAAACTGGGTACGTTTCCTTTGTTTATCTGCATGGTGTTTTACTCCCCTTCATCTTTCCATCAGCCCCTCCCCCCCCCCCCCAACCATAAGCCCAACTGACTCCAAAAGTTGAGTCCTTCCCTTGTTTTAACTTTTTAACTGTCATCCTTTTTCTACTGTGCTTTATTGTGAGAACATCAAAAATTCATCACCTCATATGTTCTTTCTCATTCTAAAATAATGTCAACAGCTCAGGGAGTGTAAGCGGTCTTGACTTACAATTCTTAATTTTTCTTTACAGCATTCTGGACAGAGACAGAAGCAAATTTTCTGGAAAATAATTACTCCTTTATTTCAGTCCCAAAAATGGAATTAAATTATCATTGTAAAAATGCTATCACAGTGAAATCAATTGAGTGGAGATTGCTATATTAGCTATTTTGAATACCATGTTGATGGCTTAGATGTTGATGCCTCGATATTAACAGGTCTCCACCTACCGCATGAAAGGGGGAGGGGGTGAATGATTGACCTATTTTTATGCACAGGCTATACCCAGAAAAAAACTGAGTCAGTTTCGAGATAACTATGAACAAAATCCAAAATTGGTTTGCAGAAGGTTGTAAGCTTATTCCATTAACTTTTTTAAAAGTTCAAGTTGAGCTCAACTAATCAATTTTTGACTATTGATCACCCAAAGACCTCGTATCAAGTACAGTAGTTGCTGGTCGACTGATTCAGGGAGTTTACATTTTTTCTCCAGTACCTTTGTATGAGATGCCTGCGTAAAAGCTGTTGGTCTATTTCTACGAGAAATTGTAATGGACCTATAGACAAGGTACAAATTTAAGCATTCTGATACATCTTCTCTTCAAAATTTCTCTTAGAACACGATTCGCGCATCAAAATTTACTGCAATCAACTCCAAACCAAGATATTAACATTTTTACTTAGCTTTCGCTAGGGAAAAATTGAATATTCCGCTCACAGGAAAACCCCGAGTTCACTCGAATCAAATCCTACACAACCACGGTGTTGGCAGCGTTCTTTTCTCACCCTGTGTCGTTTAAAGTATAAATCATGTGCAACAGCTGAGGTGAAGCCGTGAGATTGAGATTGATATGTTTTCACACTGCAGAATTGGTTGTAGTAATGATTAGTATGCTATTTAACTCAAGTAGATCATGGTTTTTTATGAGCAGGAAGTTTGAATTTATGCATTGTTAAAAGTATAAATCTCGGTTAGAAGTTATTTTCATTAATTTTTGTTGCGCAAATCGTGCTGTAAATGGAATTTTGATGAGAAAGTATGTATCGTAATTTTTTAATGTGCACCTTGTCTAGTGGTCCACTATGACACCAGTCCCCTTCTAGAAAATTTGCTTCTTAATCTTTTGATCACTCTCCTTCCTTCTGTAACGTATTTTCTACGTTTGCTCTCTTTTTTTCTTAAATATATTTTCCAAACCCGCTGAACTATTCTTTTCAGAATATTAGTAATCTCTATCTTTATATATGACATCTAGAATATTAATCAATATTTCTAAAATTAGCAGCTTTAAGTTCAGCTTAAGTTTCAAATTTATCACACTTGAAATTTTTTATCGAATTTCTTGGATCTTCTGGAAATCTCACTTATTGAAATTGTAAAGTAAAGTAAAGAAATGAATTTCACAAATTTTTGTTTTCATAATAAAAAACAAATTAATAGTTTCGCTCTGCACTAATGTCTGTTGACACTCTTCAGTGTTGTGATTAGCCTCAGTAGTTTACTTTATCTTACTTCTGAGGGAATCTTTTTGCTCTGAGCTGAGCGCAGTTGAATTTCACTCATCCATTTAATGAAGAAGGAAAAATTGATTGAAAACCTGAATTTTTAATATCTCAGAAACGGTCAAAATACACAGGAATCTCATGTGCACTGTCAAACCCTCTTTGGCGATGAAGTTTGAAGTTTTCTGCAGACTTCATCATTACTGCATTTACAGTTACTCGGGTAACTGGTTAGATTTTCGGGTAACTTCGGTGATGAAGACCTGAAGTAATGGGTTTGCAACTGTGGAAACAAAACTTAAAAGAATCACCTGAACTTTTTATACATCATCCAAAGAAAAGAGAAAAAAAAGAAATATGCCCACTAAATTTGTCCGTAAATTAGTTTGCAATGAATTGATTTTTTTTTTTTTTTTTTGGCTGTGCGCTTTCTTTAAACTTGCAAGCCACACTTAACAGTTACTGTTAAAAACTACCCAGATGCTGTATGATGTCCCATCAAATTATGCAGGGAAAAGAGTGTACAAGAAATTATGGTCTCTGCGGAAATGTTTACCAATATTTTATGAGAGATTGCCACCTCATCAAATGTCCGTTTCCATTATTTTGTGCTGTTTTAATTGGAAATTCTCCGATTTTTTCAATGCTCCATATTTTGTAACGTCTAAATACAATATTGATTACATGCTTATCTCACCAGTTTCTACTTCCACTAGAATACACATACCTATTATGTCAGTTACTGTCATGGTAGGTTTGAATTTTTGGGGAAATTGACCGATTTATTTTCTTTGTTTTATTTACTTACTTATCAAATTTTTTATGATTTCTCCAATTTCAACATGATTTTTTTATTAACACATGAACGTTTTGTGTTAATTTTGGTTTTCAATTTTTTTTTCCTTTTCTGTTCTTCTTCCTTTTTTCTTTGAAGGTGGCTCAATGAAAACTGTTTGAGCCTCCATTCGATTTTGTGCCTTTTCTTATGGTTTTTTCTGTATTTTGTTTTAGCACTGGCAAGACCATGCTAGCCATTAACAAAGGCCTACAGAGGTCAGTACTAACCGCATCATTGCCGTTCATAATGCCAGGCATGCTAACAATAGATCAGTCTCTTTTATTTCTCTTCTAGGGTTGCCAGTCACGCCTCATGCAGTAGAATTTCCTTTGTTATCAATTTGTTTAAAATTGACCGTAAAAGCTAACAAAACCAAAAAAATTTGAAGCAAACCTTTACTTAGCCCACATATTTAAAGTCTGATAGTAAAATGTACAGCACTTTAACTTTTCCTAACCAGTCAAAAGGTACATGTTCGTTGCGATGCTTGTCCTCTGATACTGTTCGCTCTGAATTTTAGACGTACGTTTGTAATCAAAGTGTGTAATAAGTTAAGATCATTGCCCTTAAACTTAGTAGACTATCTAATGTAATGGTGTTTTGTCTTAACAATATTCCCTTGTAGGCATGTTGTGTCTAAAAGACAGATATGCTTGGAGTTGAAGTAATCTTTTAAGATCATATTTTTCAAAAAAGAAGCTCATAGGAAAGCTATCAAGAAAGTCCAAAAAACCTCATTTGGACGCATGATGGGCTAGTTATCACTAAAATCCGGTTTCTTATCTAACAGACCTCATATTATTGGGAGGACAGCACACTCTGCAGTCAAAGTTTTTGCGTGATTTTAAAAATATTCATAGTACTTCTCACTTGAGAAACTCCTGCTGCTACACCCTCACATCAAGCATAATCAGTGTTCGGCCTTTCTCTTAAAATTTTAGGAGTCATCTTGGCTGGTAAGCCCAATTTTTAGGAGCCATCTTCAATTTCAGGAGCAAAATTAACTTTTTGCAAATGATAAACTGCTTTGCTCCATGTCTTTGTCCAGTTCTTGAATCTTCTCATTTTCGGGTAGCAAGACCACGTTGCGTACAGTGCGTTAAAAGCACCATCAATTGCAAGTTTTAAAAAAATCGTTCAGGTAAATCAATTATTTTAGCCGTCATGATGGCCAAGGCTCCCCCCCCCCCCCAGTTTCTAGGCACCAAAGCTCAATTTTTTGGATGCATGGCGCCTAGGGAAGGCGGAACACTGAGCAAAACCCTAAGATCCAGAACTTCCTGAAGGTTTGTGTATGTCTTACTTGATGAAGTAAGAGTAATCAGAGCAGCAAAGTCAGTCTTTATTATCTTCTGTCACTAGAGACAATTTTTTTACCATGCTAGAGCTATAGCTGTAGTATGTGTGCTTTCCTATACTGTTTGTAAAATATCCAGAACACTAAGAGCCACATCATGCTTGAAGAGCCTCTTCTAAAATACTTGAAAAATGTACCAATAATTTAAATTTAAATCCAAATTAACACGTGCACTGGCAACCTTTCTTATTCCATTGCTAATTTTTACTTGTTTTGTCTTCTGACTCAGTTTCTCATTACTATAATCATTACTCTTTATTTTTATCGTTTGTGTCAATTGTTTACGTTTCACTTGTACCTTTTTTTCTCTGATTCTTCTTCTTCTTCCTTCTCCTCTGTTTTCGATTGTTTTCTGTTTTCTTGGTTTTTCAATTTTTTAATTTTCTTTTATCCTCCACAGAAAATGTTTTTATTTGTCTTTTGTAAAGTTAACATTTTTTTAAAAATAGTTTCATTTCTGGTGGGAAATTATAGTCTGCCATTAAGTCATCTTCATTCAGAATGAAAGTACTATCTATACACCAGGGTTGTTCAATATAAAAGTTGTTTCAAATGTTGTCAGTGTCAGTCTGATTGTCCTCTACGAATCTCAAGCTTTTCTGATGTTGCTCAGCCCCCTGTCCACTGGAATGTAAATTCTCATAAAAATGTTAACTTGTTCCATAAATCCTCTTGTGAGTCTCAACAAACATCCTCACTCTTCTAGGGCTCAAGTTCTTGCTGTTTGATGTTCGTCTGTGTTCTATTTTGTGGTGTCACGTTTTGTCATCAAATGATAGCCCCTGACTTCGGCTTTAGGAAATCATCATTTGAATCCTCAATCATGAAACACGCAAGAAAAGAACAGGGATATGGGTATCATGCAATGCGTTTGGACTACATTTTACAATGAGGAACTATTATCTCTGGCTTATTTTTAAAAGAAGAAAAAAAAACATACGTGCCCATAGATTCCCTGCACAGGTGGTCCCTTCTATGAATGTGTCAGAAATATTAGTTCCCGATTGTAACATCTAGGCTGTTTGGCAAAGTTATAAACGTGTTTTGTCTGGAAGCAGCCCTCGCAACAGTTTTTAGAAACAAGCAACAATGGCATTTTGTTTGAAGTTGTTTAAGTCAGGAAGGCAGGTTTTATTTTTGCACGCAAAATTTGGGAGCCTGTAAGGCAACACAGAAGTCTTATCAACAGTAGGAGGTATCATGGTGGGCTGGAACAACCTTTGTTCCAAGTGATAAAAAAATTTCGGTTTTATCATCATCAACTTCACTCTTCTTGTAAATAGCTAGTCTATTTGCTTTTTGATGTGCTAGAACAAATGGAGCCAAATAGTTCTCAGGGTCCTCGTTATTCATATTCTAAGGGTTTAACCTTTGTCGCAGAACAAAGGATTTTCTTTTTCCAAACTCATGTCAGCAATTGTTAAGTATGGAAGGCTGAAGAATTGTAGTGTCTCGAGAGAAAAAATGATCGAGTAATTACTTTTCTCCTCCCATCTGTCCGTCACCTTCTCCTTCCTTTTTCTCTTCTTGCTTTGGGTATAATTATTTCCAAAATCAATGGCTCCCTCCCCTTTATTTTTTAGAATATCTGCAAGGATATCTCCATAACACATGCTCCTCTTGTATGTACATTTATATCCTCTCCCCAGAAAGTGAAATAATAAAAGTAGCAACCTGATATGGGAAAATCTAAGACACGTCACCAGACACAGAGCTCTAGGTTTTTACTGGAAGAAACATTCGTTAAATAGTAAAATACACAACAAAAATGTATGACTTTTACAGAGGACTCATCCTCCCAACATGCGATGTAAATCTAGGAAATCATTTTCAGGGCTGTAAATAAGGATTTAGTTTCTTTAATTTCAATTTTTTTTCACATTGTAGAAAAGCCTCAGCCTGAAGTTCAACTGACAATATTTGAATCTCTCCTTTACACATGTTGAAATCATGTTGGCCCCCTCCCCCTCTCAGAACATTCTATGAGGGAAAAGTCTGCTTTCTATACATCTAGGTACTTTCAGTTGTTTACCGAAACTGTTTTCCGAAAATGCTTTGAACAATAATTTTCATTGTTATAGGTACTCACCTCTTGCTGGGGATCTTCTGGCCAACTCAATGCTTCCTGGCAACACGATGAATGGCTCCGGTTGGTGTATATTCGTGTATAACTTGGCTCCAGAAACGGAAGAGAATGTTCTGTGGCAGCTTTTTGGTCCATTTGGTGCTGTTCAAAGTGTGAAAGTCATTCGCGACCTTCAGACCAACAAGTGCAAAGGCTTCGGATTTGTTACAATGACAAATTATGATGAAGCTATTGTTGCTATCCAATCACTCAATGGATACACATTGGGCAACCGAGTCTTGCAGGTCTCATTCAAAACCAACAAGAGTAAAACATCATAAATTGGTGCGATAGGTACATGAATCAATCATAGCTAGTCATTTTTATAAAAATAATCTTTACCTAAAACTCTCTATTAAAGTTGGTAGGTAGTTTCTTTTCAAAAATTTTAATCATTTTGAAACCATTTTCATTTTCCAAGTGTTACCTGGAAAGTTGTTTGAAGTATCTTTATTTTACGTTCAGTACATTGAGAAGCATCTCATTTTTACTTTGATGCATTTTGAAAATGCATAATTTTAGTTCCCTTTTTGACTTAAAGTCTCAGATTTTCATTTTTTTTTACTTTATGAGATTCAACTTTGATAGAGAGCGATTTAATATCGATACTTACAGGTGGAAGCTACTTATTGGTAAGGCATCATATCTCTCTCTCCGCTATGCTAGCTCGGCCTTTAAAACATTGTGCCTGTCAATCTCTTGGAGTCTAAGAGCCTTTAATCTAAAAGTTCTTAATTTCTTTTATTCGAAGGGATTGAATAAACCTTAAAACATATGCTATTTAGTGCAATAATTTAATTCCTTCAGAGCTGCATCATTCATTTGCCTCGATTTTTCACCTTTTTTGTGAATAGTTATATCCAAGTGTAAGATGTGAATTTGTTAAAAGTTTTATGATCAGTAAAATTCTTTGCAAGACTCCTCGTTCCTCTCAGCACCATAATTAGTGTACGATGAATACCTTTGTGATGTTGAATGAAAAAAATGGACAGCTTTCTGGCACCAGGAAGCAGTATTATTCTAGAGAAGAAAAGTGATATTTTGGTTGCCTCTAAGAATGAAACTTCCATTAAATAGAAAAAAAAGTGGCTCTTTGAAGAAATGATGTTTTGCGAATGCGTGAGCTTTCATCTCAAGTGTCGCCATGCAATGCCTAGTCAGAACGGGTGCGGGTTCAGTGTTACGCCGAGAATCAGAAGCATGTTCTGTGTTATAGTATCATCATTATTATTTATTATTACATTGTATTATTATGATAATTATTTTTCAAATTACTTATCTTCTTACTTTTGATGTTCGTATTATTACATTTATTAGTATTGTCTCATTATAATTATCAAAATTTAATTATCGATAAGTATTATTATCATCAGCATTATTATTCTTATCTTTATTAACCATTATTATTATGATTAATTATTATTATTATTATCATCTTAATATCAATAATTACTACTCTTACTACCATCTTTTCCTTTTTCTTTCAGATAATGTTCGTTGAAAATTTAGCTTTAGATTCAAATCACCATAGTACTTATTCGTATTTGTTGTAATCGTATTTATGTTTCCTGACTACTTGTCGTTTTTTCTTCTTTTTTGTGGTTTTCTCTAATTTTTGTGTACAAATAAGGCTTTTTTCCTTAGTTTTTTTTTTCTTTCTTTTTTGTTTCTTGTTTTTTCTACCCTATATTGCTTCTGCAACTAAATGATGCTGATTCTTGGCCCGACACTGAACCGATTCAATTTTTTAATTGAACTTTTTTATACTTGTACATTTTTTGTAGTTATATATATAAAAATAGTAATATGGATTACTAGGATATTTTATCTGGTAAATTGTCTAGTCTCAGTTGGATTTAATTTAATTCAGATCTAAGGGATGTACCTAGGCTTCTCTCAGAGCTCTCTAAAGTTGGTTTCATTTCTCAGCAAAGCTAGAATGAGCCAATATCTAGACAAATCAGACTATTTAAGCGAAATCATCAAATTTAGCAGACTCTTTTCCCCTGCTCTAGTTTTCCGCAGAGATCCATTTCTTACCATCACAAACTCAATGCATAGCTGTTGAGAGCTTGAATGCGGAAAGTTTTGTTGCGTTATTTTCTTTTCACCTCCTCTCTTATGTCATAATTTATTCTACATCTCATAGTACATTTTTAGTTTTATGGTTTTTGTCTATTTTGTTCCTCACGTAAAATATTGTCTCTCATTTCCTCGTGTCGTTTTGTGTCAATGTCAGTTTAGAAGTATTTTCTTTTTTAGTTCCTTGAATATTTCACTTACTTCATTATCATTTAGTTTGACCAAAAATTAATCAGCTTTTACCAATTGTAGACTTAGTTTTTGAAGAAGATTACTTTTATTTAGTTTCGTTTTTTTGTCTATTTATTTTGTGTGAAAAAGAAATGAAAATCACCTGAAATCATTTTATTTAATTTACGTTTTCTGGCTAATGCTGCGTAGCTTCTAATATTTTTTCTTAATTTCACTAAAGTTGACTGTGCTTTTCAGTTTTCTGTATCCCTTTTACTTTTTTTTGAGGAATTCCCTTCATTTTCATGTAGCCGTATTCCATTTCCATACTCTACACTTGAATCAAATTCCTGCATATTTTCATCTTGAAATGGTCATCGTATTAAAGTTGAATTTTATAATGCATTTCGTTTGTTTGCATTAATGTTTATTTCACAGAGGAGTCCAAGTGACTGAGATAACTAAGAAGAACAAAAAAAGAGAAAAGATTAAAGTACAAGATATTTTACTTATGTTAAACTGACATGGAGAACAAGTTACACCAAAAGCACTGATGTTCTCCAAAGTGGCAGGTGACGATAACACCATCAAGCCAATGAAAAAGGGGGTGTTGTCACAAGTACAAAAATTAATGTGTGTTAAAAAACAAAACGTATCCTCTTGGCACCACCTCTCGTAAAAAATTACTTTTCATGAATGTTGAAAAGCAAACTAATAATAAAGACTGGCATCAAGTTTTCTTGTGTCATTTTAATAAGGTTCAGCTTCACTAATACTCAGTAGCTAATTTTCTTGGAAACTCTAGTTAAAATGAATTTCTCCTCTGTTTCAACAATACCAAAAAAATCGGTATAGTTGCATAACTGTAGAGAAGTTTCCTTTCTTTTGTAGCTTAGTAGCATCCATCATTACTTGGAAAGATATCAGTCAGTTTAGTGCAATGACCAAATGGGAATTGAGTATGGCTCCTAAATTTTTCATTCTTTTCCAGTCTGTGTACAAATTAAATCATTGCATCACCTTATCAACTAGTATCTCTAGTCTTACAAGAGTTTTGTTCAAAAATGTGCAAGTTCTTTTTTTCAACTTTTTTTCGATCACGGCACTTTTCCTATTTATGATTTTTTCATAGTTTTTTCAACCTCTGGCAGCTTATATCTCTCTTTTCTGCCATGATATTTCTCCCTGTCTGTAGTTAAATATAAAGGGGTCTTCCAATTATGAATGTCCATCATACTTATTTATTCACCAAATCATTGCTCGGACACCTCTTTGGTTTAAATAAATTCGAGCAACAAAATTTTAATTGAGCTTTTTTTGATCTAGTCTAGAAATCAATCGTATGCTTCCGAATCTTCTAGCTGACATCAAGGAATATGAAATGAGTGAATCGGTTTTTAAACATGTAATGAGAATTTGTTTAAAACTGCTTTAAGTGGAAGACAGTGTTGTATAAACTGCTTAGAACACAATAGACAGGGAAAGTTTGACATTTTTGAATTAAAATTTTTACAGACTAGTTTTTGAATTCCAATTTTACAAGTCAAAAGTCGGCATGACTTGCACACAGGCATGTTTTATTGAAATTTTTAAAGAATTCGAGATACTTTTATATTGTTGAAATGTTCAATATATTGCACATAAAGCTCAAATTTTATTAAATATTTTAAACTTATATTTATTAAAATTATTTAAATTAAAAAATAGCGTAACAAGAAATTTTGTATGGAATTTTTATTGTTCAGAAGAACTTTATATTTTTTTCCTATCTTGATCAACTTCTTTGACTCCCAACACGGAGTCTTTGTTTATCCCTCCTCCGAGTTTCTTTTCCTGAACACTGGAAGAAAATGTTACTGAATCCAACCAAAATTTGCAAGCGAAATATTTGCTATCTGTCTGGATTTTAGTACTCTCTCTGATTTCTATTTCATTATTTCCCTCCTAGATTTAAGATTCGTTTAATCAAGATCTCAAATGAGAATTATCATACTAGTGTATTCTTTTCCTCAAAGCTAGGTTAAATTGTTACGTACCTCATCAAGTGGATAATTCAATTTATTTATTAAATAAATAAATTAATTTGTAATGTTAAACTGTTGCTGATCTAAGTTACTTCGGAGATTTCACAGTAACCAAGTTGTTCTATGTCCTTTCTTTTCTAAATGGGGTCAGCATATTATCATTATCAAGGGCAAGTGGCATTTGAATTAAGTTTATCAATCAAAAGTAAAGCAAAATTAAAAATGAATTTCTTTGCTTTAAGTACTGATAGGAAAACAGAGGCTGGCTTGTTTGAGCAGGTGTATGTTTTCTCTGAATAGCTATTCATCCCAATGTTTGATAGACCTCCCATTTCAGAGTAAGTATTTTTTAATATTTGATGGAAATAACATTCCACCTTGTATTGTCTATCTACTTCCTTCGGCCCTCTGTTCTTTACTGTAGTTACTTCTTGCCCTTTGAACCTCGATCTTTTTAGTTTTGAATATCAATCCTATGAAGTGGCACTGCATGAAAGATGGACATCGAGGTGCCTAGCTGCCTGAGTTGCCTGTGCCATTCAATTCGTTGACTGAACTTAAAGTCATTTTACATTTTGGAATTATTTTATCGGTATACCATACTCATCGATCAGTTCTGAGTTCATAATACGAAACTAAGGAAAGAAAATTAAAGTATCCAAGCAGAATTTGATCCAGATATTTTGTGATAAATAAATTAATTTTTTCCTGTTTCTTAGATACAGTCTCTGAATCAGCAAGTTTGTATTTTCACCTTGATCCAGTTCATGAGAATTTTTTTTCTTTCAATTTCAAGGCAGTGAATATTTCGAATGACCCCTCTGCAATGTCACTCAGTTTTCATCAAAACGGAATTTCTCTGAAGTAACTTAATGCGGTGAGCAGTCACTAGTCATTAAAACTCTTTACGACTGTGAATAGTTTATGTTGAAAAAAGGAAAAACTCACTATATTTGTTAAAAATTAATGTTTGTTGGAGATTATATTATAAGTAAAATAAATATTCATTTGTTTCCTAGAATATATTGTGCTCCTGGCTTGAGAACGAGCTCTATCAGCTTGTATTTGGCATGAGACAAACAATGCTCATGTATTAACTTCATGCTGACTCAAAATCCTAGGTTGTTTGTTCAAAGAACATTTATTGTCAACCGTTCACTTACTTTACTTATCCATTTATTTGATGAACTCATCGAATGTGTGTAAAGACAGTGTCTGCCATATTTGTTGAAGCCTTCTCAAGGTAATTTGAAACCCTCTAATGGGGGGAATAAATATTTCTCACTAATTTGTTAGTCCATTCCTTCCAAAACTTTAATTGTCCTCCGATCAAAATCGTTCTTAGTTAAATTCAAGAGTGATCAAGAAAGTCACCGGTACTTATGATTTTATCAGCATGTATGAGAAAGTTCCTGCGTTTGTCTTTTTATCGTCTGCTTTAAAGACCAAAGAGGCAGTTCTTTAAAGCTAAATTTCACTTGAAGAATGATGGCCAGAACAATAACTCAGCTGTGAGGACAACAGTGTAGTTGATTCTTTAAGTACTCCTGTCTGCATTTCAAACTATAAAAAATATCTTCAAGCATACATACTGTGATTAAGCCCAAGCTATAAAAAGAAAAAAAAAGCGAGTAGGTATATTTTTTCCTTGTGTTTCGAGGAACTAGAGTCTCCACCATTAGAATTTTATAGCTCTATCTGAGAGAAAGATTGAACTAT
This sequence comes from Bemisia tabaci, assembly GCF_918797505.1. Taxonomy (NCBI): domain Eukaryota; kingdom Metazoa; phylum Arthropoda; class Insecta; order Hemiptera; family Aleyrodidae; genus Bemisia; species Bemisia tabaci. Next base: position 122,166 of record NW_027311764.1, read on the forward strand.
TATTTTATAACACCCATTATCATAATTACTTAATTCTCTTTCATCGAAATCATCAGGTAGTTTCAACTGTGAATCGAAAAATTTTTATCTTACAGTTTTTCTCACAGCCTACTATAACTCATGTCTCATTTTACTATCTCTGAAAAACAGCAAACTGTCTGAAATGAACCAGTTAAGGACCGGCATTTAGAACTTAATTCTTTTTCTGACCAAGTTGTTTTTATATAGATCTTAGATTCATCTAAAACCAAAAAATAGATTGTGATAGTCCTTTAGCAAAATAAGAATTACCAAAGTTTGCAGTTTTTCAAGGTCGTCCTCTGCAGAATGACATTATATATCTAATACTACAATGCTGCAATTTAATTCACTCAAAGAGGGAACATGCTTAATCGAAATTTAACGGCCGTCTAATGAGCAAAGTTTTTGCATGCTTCAAAGTGTCAGCGGTAAAATTGTGGTAAAAATTGTGTACCTCCTTTTTACGTTAAGTACCGAATTGTATAGGTAAAGAAGTTTGGTACTAGTTAAATAAGCAAAAAAAAGTGATATTATATTTATAAAAGAATTTTGCGTGTCAGCTGCTTTTATTTTTCTGTTTGTAGAAAAATGGAATTAGAGAATCGTACATTGGATCAAAACAAATCCTAGGCTCTTGTGATAATGTTGGTTACAAACACTGGTAGTGTAAATAATTTTTTCGTGTATAAAAAATTCTCACCATGTATAAATACTATTTATCTGACCGAAAAAGAGACAAAAGATACAAGAAGAAAAATTATTTCTAGTCTGCTTAAAGATCTTTAAAAAAATTTTTTACTAAATTTTTAACTCTGTATTATATTTAAATGATATTTTTTGAAAACAAAAACCTAGATAAAATATGTATTAGTCAGTACTTATATGCACGAATTATTAAGTGACTATTTATTTATTTATTTATTTGTTTGTCTGTTTATTTAGTTGCCAGTTAGCTAATGTCCTACTTTTTATCACTTTGGTTTCGTATGTCTTCTCTCTCTCTCTCTCATACGACTCTTGTGTTTCAAATTAGTGTAACAAAATGTTTACAGTTGGTTGTATCAATTCTGAGACATCACATCATTTTACAACTTTACATTGGGCTTTTTTTTTCTTGAATGGGAAATTTATTAATTTTTATAAACGCTGCTTTCGCTGCTTCTTGTCAGCTCTTAAGCATTTTTTCACACCAATTAAAATATTAAGTTTTCGCTTGAAATTTTTTAAAGAGTAATTTTTTCAATACCATTGTATGACTGCTTTATGCAATGCAGCTTTGGAAAGATTTTCCTGCCGGAGATTTCATGCCAATTCAACTCCTTGTCATCATCACATATATTTTTGAAGCTTATAAGCTCTAAGTCAGCTAATTAAATTTTCAACTTGATAGTACTTCGTCCTTAAACTTGAAGTTTCTAGTAATTTAATTTAAACCTTTGAGAGTGTGCCACATCTGAGTTTCATTTCAGCTCATCTAGTTTCAATTCTCCATTTTCAAGCAATATCATATTTCTTTTGAATTAGAATATTTTGGCATACCCCTCCGAAAGGTTGACCTAATTGGCACAATTTTTTATTCGCTTCTCTTGACTAAATTTGTACTTAATCTTGGAACATTGATCCCTGACTGTTATCTTCATTGATAGTTTTTTTTTGTTTATTGTTAATAACGAAACGGATAAAAATATTGAAGATCTCCGTGTAAATTAGGTTTTACGAACTTCAGTGAATGTCACATTTGAAAACACCAGTTTGTTCGGGTTCGACCAATCCGAAGTTTCCTAATTTTGCTTGTCAGGAACCACATGCAAAATCGAAAGATTTACCAACCGCAGGTTTTAGAGCTCTTGTTTCCAGTTGTAGCTCCTAGGAACATTTATGTTATCTTATTTCCCTATGAAAGCTGTGCAATCTGTCTACAATTCCATTAAAAAAATCTTGTAGATTTTCTTACAAGTTTACATTTCTTAATTGACATAATTTTGATTTTTTTGAAAAGTTTCAACTACAGTTGAAACTTCTCTTATTGTTAAACTTTGCAATTTTCTAACGTATGCTTTTGATTTCTTTCTTTTTTTCTTTCTTTCTTTTATAACATAGGAAATTTACTTTTCGTCTAGTGGCATCATTTATCTTTTCCTTTTTTTTTTTCTTTTTTCCTTTTCAATTTTCTGTTTGTTTGTTTTTGCGATATTGAATAAATAAATAAATGAAACAACACCAATCGTTGGTAAAAGTTATTTCTGTCTTATTTATCAGTAACAGGCTTTTTACATACTGAGCCACTATCACCATTTTATTTTGGGGGTTTTTGTCCTTTTTGTAGGTGTCCATCAATTTTCACGTAGTAAAATTATCAGTATTGAATTCTGGGTCAAAGTATGTTTTTTGACATTATTCTTACACTAAATTGGTATGAAGCAATACTAAACAAATGTATATCATGACAAAAAGTTCATACCTGATGTTGATATCCAGTTTTTTCAAAACTCTTTTCCGTAAGTGGTTCAAGACTTAAAAAGCAGGTCTTCCAAGAGGATAAGTTTAATTCATGAAAGAGAACAGTGATGAAGACGTTCAAAGTTCTATCAAGTAGCCTATAAAAATTTAAAGACTAGGATTTCTGAGGACCTTAACACATCTAATTTGCTTGCTGGCAGCAGAAACATGATTAAGAATGTTTTATGGGGTGTTCAAAAACAAATACCTCATCACAAATTTGTGTTAGCATGAGTGATACAACAAAAAAATTTCAAAGTTTTATCTCATATACGGTTTAGAGAGAGATGAAATATCTGCCTCATGCTTCTTTTTTAAATAATTCATTCCAAGAGTAAAAGAAATTTAGTAGAAAATTACTTCTGAGACATCTTTCAATTACTACATGGAAAGCTTGCTTTCAATGCTCTCCTGAGAGGATTAGAGAGAGTGGGTAAAAGAGAGGTGAATTGGAACTTTGCATCCATGGTCAAAAATGGGGACGTATTTCAGGTTGAAGGAAATCTATCATCGGCGGTGCTCTGTCTAGTGAAAGCTTAGCTACACACTTTAAAATAATTTCCTGAAGTGCAGAGAAAATTTCTCAAGGGAATTCTTGACGACCCTTCAGTCTTGAATCGCGCTCAAGGATCTTTCATTCTTTGGGCTTAATGTGCAGTCTAAAAAACTTGAAATGGAACATCTCTTTTTGCAAAAATATATTGATTACTTGTATAATGTCGAAGATTCACTCATTGAGTATAATTTTTCAAGGAAAATTTGCTGTAAGTACAAACAAACAAAAAATACATTTGTAAGACAACACGAAATCGTACTGGCTAGATACCTACTCAAAAGGTGGTGCTGGGAAATCCTTTTCTCAATCCTTCAAACCGAAAATTAATCCGTAAAAAAAATGAAGATTGCTCTAACAACAGACATACTATTTTCACTAATTTGCTTGGGATACGGAATCGAATCCTTCAATACCTGCTCATTAACGAAACCAAGCGTTCTCCTTATGTTGGGGATTTTATCTAGTATTCTAGTAGGTAGTTCATCTCAATAATAGGCTGCAAGTAAAATGTTATTTTTTACCTGAGTCCTCAGAAAATTAACTTAGAAAAAGGTTTATATTGAAAGAGAGAAATCCAATAGTTTCTCTGGAGCTAAAAATAGCATCATATTTCTTGAAAATAATTAAATGGAAAAAGGTCTGATTAGTATGAAGTTCACGTGAAACACTGGAATTTTTGACGTTTTCCCTTTCCTTCTGTATGGATCTCAGACATAAATGATGAGAGATCATTGAATATAAATTAAAAATGGTTCTTCTTCAGTGAGTGATTCAGAGCTAAGTTCATTCCTCTCCAGAGGAAAGTAAAACCCACTGAGGGTAAGATCTTAAATCTAATGTTTCATTTGTTACGTAAAAATACACAGTAATTTTAGGTATTATATTTTTATTTCTCTTAAGTATTTGACAGTTGCATAATCCTTAGCCCGCTGGATGCTTTGATATCATGTTTGATTCCTTATTTATTCATTCTATTTTTTATTTATCATGACAATTTGAATCGACTTCTGCATCAGTTAGTTACATAAATTCTGTCCGTGCAGTCTCAGTTTTCATCAACTTATAAATAAACTAGGTACTTAACATTATTCCTCACATCAATCAATCAATGTGTTTTTACTCCGAGGATTCTTTTTACTTTTTAGAGAATAAATTTGACGAAGCATCTTTATTCAGTCAACTTATTGTTTGTTTAATGGCAATAAGTAAATTTGTAAAACCTGTGATATTTATACTTACCTTTCAATGTTAAAAGTTAAACTTTTTTAACTTATACGTGTAATATGTGCATTCAGTTGGTTACGTACTCACCATTTTAAAGTGCATACCTACCTTTACCTATAGGCTGTACTTATTACCTATTATTTTCCATGGTGTCCAATTTATAATAGCTTTGAGTCTTTTTTTTTTTTTTTAAGAAAAAAGAAAAGAAAAGGAAACGTCTTGGTTGCGAGTTTTGTCCCAAAATATTGTGAGAATAAATTTTTGTGCGTTAAGTCCATGCAGAAACTTGTTGAAAATTCGATAAAACTAAAGCTAAAATCTTCGTTATTTTAATGAAACAAATTGAACTTCCGTAACAAAAGTTCCATTTTTCAAACATTTAAAATATTAGGAAATTAAAACCAGTTTCTTAAGTATGTGTCTCTTCTTTCATTGCTTTCTCTCTGGTTGAAAGACGTGATGAAAATATATAATCCTGGTTCTCAGTTACACAGCTCTTACGCACCAGAATTACTTGCTTGTGGCTGTCAAAGAGAGAATGGTTCATAATTTTGATTGATTCATTTAGCTCATAATAAACGATGATCAGTCCTTACGGGTTTATGCTTCACTCTCCCCTTCATTCATTGTACTACAAAACGCTCTTTCTATCTTCATTTCCAAGGTTACACAAATTTTATCAAAGTAACTTTAGAAATGCATATAATAGGCGATAATCATCTCTTGGGGATAGGACTCTAGGAGACATTGAAATAAGATTTAAAACAAGTTTCCATCTACCCACTACTGGGTGTGGTATGACTTGTCATTCGATTAATAGAAAGTATTATGAGCATAATGAAGTAAAGCGCACTGATAGGGGGAAAAAAAGTGTTTGCTTTGGTACGTCTTAAAAAAAAGGTTTCCCAAGAAGGTATCCTTCCTATGTCCAATGTATTCAGTATTTTGACAGAAATTATTATATCTGATATTTTTATAGATGATTATTATCTTATTAACGAATTGGTTTAATGTGTAAGTATTTTGATAATTTTACTCCGTGTGTTTAGTGATACCTACATCTGAAAATGTAGGTATAAAAATTATGCGACACTTGCTGAGAAAGAAAAGACTTCGTTCCTAATTTACAATTATTTACATGAAAGAAAACTTGCAGAGCATTCCTGTTATTTTATGAGATTACTTAAATGTCTCCTCGATCTCTATTTGGTGAAAAAAAGCGCAGACTCTGTCTGATGGCAAACGCAAGATTCACATACTACAAGTTTCTACCCATCATCTTTGAAAGTAACTTCTTGACATTAAAATTTAAATTAAACGGATCATTAAACAGGTTGAGAAATTAAGCACTAAGCACATGGATTCTCATCAAAATTTCACACAGAACTCACTGAATCGATCGAAAACTTCTAAAATTAACTTGTGAGTTTCTTACTAAAGTTACTAACGTTTGTAGTTTGCATTATAAACAGTGAATTCCAATTCCCTGCTCCCCCCAAAAACGCTGAACAACATGAGCCAAATTAGGCATTGAAATCAATCCATAAGTTACGCAAATAGGGTAACTAGAGCTTGATTTCATACACATTACCAACCTCTACTGATACAAGGTACCTTTGATTTTGTATGAAAAAAGTCAGTACAGAGGAAAACTCTTCCTCTGCGAGGTAAACCGAAATTAGTTAAATGGCTGCATTTTGCTTGAGTGAACTGATTTTTTTGTGAGGTAGAAGGGAAAATTAACATGAACAAAAACAATTATTTTCTAATTTATGTGTTGAATTTGGAAAGTTCTGATGCGTACATGGTATGCTACGTGAATTTTCGATAAGGAATCACGTATGGTGGTGCTGAATTTCGGACCTTGTTTACTAGCCCATTGATTTGTAGTCAAGTCTCTAAAGATTCCCATGTTATAATTAACTTAATACCACTAGACTAATCAAAATTTTAGTCCATTGAAAGCCGAGGAAAGCAGAATGATACATTTCTGATCAAATTTAAGAAAACAATTCAGGGCACAGAACAATCTTGCTGAAATCTTTTTACTTATTAGAGTTCACTTTTGATTATTAATGACTACTAGAGGTAATTTTCTATGAAAATTTCAAATATACCTACTCCACAGAGTAATTTTAAAGTAAGTAAATCATTATTCATAATCTGTTATGGGTTTCAATTGATAAACAATCGATCGATTGAATGCCAGGTCTTTCTTTAACCGAAAGGTATTTTTCTACAATTGTTCTACAATCAAGTGATAACATTTCTTCATCTAAGTAACTTATATCCATTTATTTTCTATTTTACTTTTTTTCCCTTATCACCAATCAAACTATGCGAGGGGTTTGATCTAAGGATGAAAAGGCTACCTCAGGTAATTCAACCTCTTTCAGAATTTAAATAAACTCATTCATTAATGTAGCAATTCTTTCTCAAAACAAGATTAAAGAGAGGCCTTGCATTTGAATTGTATCTATGTGTTCATTCTACACTAACTTTGTCCTTTCTGCAAAAACTTACGGTGAATTTATAGACTACCCATATTCTTTTGTTTTAGGATTATTTTAACCTTACTGCTTTCTATTATGTATTTTGCGTTTTACATTCATTACTTATTCCGTTCTTATATTCATCGCACATAATTCTTACTTCATGATTTAAAGTCCTTGGTTCCAGTTATAAATCAATAAAAATTCTTAAAATTGAGAGTAGTTGTTTATTTATACTTTTACAACGTGGTTTGATACTTGCGTACGCATATAGTGTTTCCTGAGAATTGACATTTTATGAAAGGGTATTATCAGAGGACGAAAATTGATTTTATTTTCCTAGCACAAGGGTTTGACCGGCAAAAAATACAAAAATAAGAGTACAAACATGTTAGGCAACTGAACAAAAAATATAAAAATGAATGCACTAATTTCAAATCTGAAAAAGAACAAGGTAAGGTTTTTCAATAGGTTAGACTTTTCTTTTGAATTTTACTTTGATGAAGTTTATATAAGTGCTACGTTGTAAAATATAAACCACCTTGGTCAACCAATAATTTGAGTCTGAATAGTCGACCTCTATTGAGCATGCTGTATAATTACAGAAACAGTGAGGTATAAATGCAGTCAGTGAGACCCTCACAAGTTTTCATCCACATCTTTTTTTGAGTGCTGACCGTACCCTACAGAGCTTTAGATAGCTAGGGAATTTGCAGGAAGAAACATCACCCTGATTTCAATACCATGCAACTCCGCTGGATGAGCTGACATGAATGTCAAATAAAAATGTCGATAGTGCCTTAACCGTGAGCCAGATAGCTGAAACCATGAATAGTTGAGGTACTAGTATTCAAAGGTATCGGATCCCTCGAGGGGCTTTGAGGATGCTTGAGTGATATAATTTGAAGTAATTCATACTTGTACGTAAAATTATCTGCCCTTTTACCTGGGAATAGGGAGCATTGATAAAGTGTCAAGACTCTCACGCAATTTGTTCAAAAGTGACAGAAGTGTTTCATGACTACAGGACAATTTTGAATACTATTCTGATGGTGAAACCCTGTATCTTAGTTTGTGACTGCAAACTACCTGTTGCATTTCTTACACTAAAAAAAGCTGACCTTTTGAATTTGTGAGATTTTAATTAATTCGTCTTTTAGACGTAACATATTCTTGATAACTCCATAAAAATATGTTAGTTTTCTTTAGAAAGGAAAGCAAAAAGAAGAATTTGGAAGAAATGTGATAAAGATACAGGATTTTTGGACAGAAGTGGTGCTTGAGCCGCCTCATATTAGATTCAGTTTTCAATTTTCAAATAAACCGGACATTTTTTTAATACAAGGGGTTGAGCACAATTTTCTCTTCAAAGAAATAAGATACAGTCAAGATCTTAGTCAGTAGTCAATAGACTATTTTTTTTTACCTTTGAAGGAAAAATAATAAAATAAATCAGAATAATCTGTTCATTGATTATAAGAAATTTCATATCAAATGTTTCAATTACAGGAATGAGGTATCAAATTCCTTTGTAATTTTCCCATTTTCCTCCTGAAACTGTCTTAATATGATCACAAGAAGATTGCTATGGGTAGGGAATGAATGATAGCAAATGACTAGAGACTCGAATTGCATCAAAAACATTGCAACCATTTCAGATAGTTTGCATTCTTAGATAAAAGTAAAACAAATTTAACCTTGGCTAGCTGTAGAAAATTAACAAAATTTAGATAGAAACTAGTGGAATTATTTCCACTTTTACTTTATTCTAGAATTTCCTTAAAATAGACAACAGAATAGCACTACACACGCTTGAGAAGAAGAGGAATGGAAAATGGGCAGTTGCGCTGATCACAGAATCATGTTTCAATGGTTTTAGCTCATAGATTAGCAAAAATTAATAAGATTTGTTCAAAGGCCCGATTTCTACAACCAATTCTATCAGAGATATTGCCCATTGAAGAACACAACATGTGTGGTCATCCAGCGCGGTAGTGCACACCATGGTTTCTTCTACCGTGGCTTCAAAACAATCAGTGATACGTGCACAAATACGCTGGTTACTCGACGTAGAACGCAGATGAAATTTAGGTGAAAGAAATCGAGGTGTGCACTACCTGCAATGAAGGACATCATATGCCATGTTTTTCGATGGAAAATATTGCTGTTATTACTGAACTTTAAAACTTGGCGTTTGGATGGGTCTTATTATTTTTTGCTCATCTATAAGCTAAAATGATCAAAACACGATTATGTGACTAGCGCAACTGACTCATTATTCAGGCTTTGAGAATTAACTGTGTTAGAATTTCCATCATATTGTTCACAGTGAATTAATTGAATATCTTCAGTCTTTAGTCAATCCTTCGTTCTGGTTGTTAAGATTCAAGAGGGATTCATTTTCAATACATACATGAATTCTATCAAAATATATGTATTTTGTCTATAACGTCAATGGGTATTTCATGGTTAATACGACAAGTGACTGGGTGAGTCTCAATCTAATGATGTACATAACACTGAAATAAATAAATTTGTTGTATTGATTCACAAAATAAATTCAACAATTATGTAACAAAAATGATCAACATTTACAAAATATAACGCTAATTTGAATAAACAGTTACAAAAAAAGGTTACCCGATTTCATTGCAGAAATTCAAAATACAGTTGCGAGCATTATAAAATTAAAAAGGTGTAAAAATTATTTACAAGTTGGTAACAACTATTTCCAGAGATAAAGGATATCAAATCCAGTAAAATCCTTAGTTGTTTTTAATAATATTCTAATTGAAATACTTATATTTTCCTAGAGAACCCTTGCAGTTGAAAGATTATTCCAACAAAATTAGCCAGTTGAACTTGAATGAAGTGCTTTACGTCCAATGTAATTCTAAATTCCAAAGGAAAGATATGAAATAGCAAATCTGTATGTTCTGTATGTTCCTAGGGTACCACCTACTTGAAAAATTATCAGCAATTCCTCATCCTTAAGCTTCAACAGTAAAGAATGCCAAAAACTATTTTGCAAAGGCAGACATTATCTCCGGGAAATATTCAGGTTTACCACTTTCTGCAAGAGAGAAAAAACTCTTTAGTGAGCAAAAGTGAAAAAGAGGCGAGGTTATTCGGATAGGATAAAAAAAATGACGGGGGCATAAGGGTATGGAATCAAAGTATGTACAGAGAAAGTAAAACTCTCAATTACAAAAATTTATGAGAGCCAAATGTATGATATAGGGATTAGAAAAAGGAATGAGAATTAAGAGGCGAAATGTAAACTTTTGATCCTAAACATAGAGACCCTTTCCTTCTTAGTATGCCTGAGGCAAAAAACATACACTTAACCAAAGAAATTTGTGGGAAAATTTGTGCAATATATAGATTTTCGCCTATCCCTCCCCAAAAATGATGTTGCGTTAGGTATGAGATTCTGAAAAAACATTTTAGGCATGGCGACAATCATAAGCATAAAAAATAGAAAGGGGGGAGAGAGAGCTTAATATAGTGGTTGATAAAAAGTTTTTTTTTTCATTTGATTTGAAATTGGCTGCTATGGATGTTAACAGTCTCATAATCTCCCTTGAAATATAACACAGGTCTATTTTAAATATATGTGAGGCCAAATCCATTGCTGTCATTGGCAGACAATGATCATCCGCCACAAAATATTTAACTTAAAATTGATATTGGCCAAAACAACCAGCTTAAGACGATCATTGGTCAGTCAGTGATGACAGCTGAAGTAGCTAATTAATGAAATTATTGGCCTAAATGAAACTTGAACTGAGGCGAATCAACTTTTGCCTTGAGAAAACATTTGGATGATGAAACTGCAGAAATGTATCTTGGTTTGTAGCATTGCGGATTTTTCGTCATACATATTTCTGCATTGAAAACTACTAAACAACATTTTTCAAAACTTTGGCATTTCTTCTTCTCTATATTTCTGTATTTGTTTCAAGTTATGATGTTGGTGTGGACTCTTTTTAAAAAATAAAATAGGATCAGAAATTTTGGAACACTCTGCGACCGAGATGCGCATTTTTGCAGTTTCACAGTCAATTTGTAGAAAAAACACTTAACAATAGCCTCAATAGTTGGATAAAATCATACATTGAATCTACACACAGCCTATTACGAGATACGAGTTGCAATCAGAAAAACGGAGGCAAAGCTAATGAAACTCTGGATCAATATTTGACAAAAAATAAGATGAAAGAGCTTACCTTTGGTGCATACTGTTTACAGTCTTCTTTTATTTTCATTAACATTAATTCCATGCATGTTCGAGCATCCTCCTCACTCGAGTGGCCCAGAGTTTCTGCAAATTAAGAACAATGAATTTAGTACCACAGACTTGACATGCCTGGAAACGTAAATTATTTTTGGAGACTAATTTGAGCAAAAGCATTTAGTAGAAACATAAAATCATTTTTTTCGTTGGTTTTTATTAAGTTCAATAAATACTAGTTCTGACAGCAAGACGCAAATAAAACTGTTTAAAGTCTATTAGGTTTTCTTGGTGCATTTGTTAAAAACTGATTCTGATTTCAGGAAAACTGCAGAATCCCTCAGTCCCTTCAAGATGACAGGGTTGGCCAAGGACATGACCTTGCGGTAGTAGTCTATCTACACTGTTCCACTAGGTTGTGATTAAGTTTTGGATAACTCCAATTTAAAGAAGACATGTGGAGGATGAACCGAGGATAAATCACTAAGTACACAACTGCTGGCTTGACTCTTAAGTAAAAAGGAGATTGAAACAACCGAGTCCAGCTTAGTAAGAGGATGGCCGTCCACACATAGTAGTGTCTGTCATAGCAATGGCTTAGTTTGTTCACTGTTAAGATTGTTGTTTCAGGAATTTTGCGCAAAATCAAAGTATAAACAAAGCTAAAATGAAAAGAACCACTTCACATCAAATTTCCATTTGCTGTACATGAATTCCTGCTCCCCCAGCATCATTTCGTTGCCCAGATGAGAACTGCACATTGCAGCATTGAGATGAGCCCTGAAAAGCATTGAATTCTATGGGCAACAGGGTTCATTGCAAAGTGTTGTTATGCCCTTAAGTCATGAAAGCAACAATATGCCCTGCTGGTTTATGCTCACAAATGCAAAGCAGCTTCATTCCTTCCCCGTGAATTTAAGTACAAGGCACCGTCTTTAGGTCTATAGGTGGTGCAAGAAGAATACAGACACAGCCTCAACACAGAATCTGAGAAACAGCACATGTACAGCGCCCAGCAGGTACCAAAAAAGACTGTTCTTGCATGCTAGAGACCCAATGTTCATGCTCTTGTATGAGTCTGGCTGAGCATGCAAAAAAGCCCAATGAACTAGAAAAATAATTTATTGAAAATTATTTGGATTCACAATCACATTTTTAAGGGAAAAATATAAAGGGAAGAAAACCAGGTTTCACAATACCTTCGCCAGTCTGAATAAGCTTCTGTAAGAACTGTTCAGCCAATTTTTGGAGTGACTCTTTCATTTGCGGAGCATACTTGTGTGGAAAAACAACACTGGTATCAACTATTTTATCATGTAAGACCTATATGGAAACACACAAATCAATATAATAACATTAGTCAAACGGAACATCAGAAAGTCTCCCATTCCCGATCTCAGATGCCATGAAGATTCCATGAACCTCAGATCAGCTTTCCTTTAAAATTCTATTTTCGCTTATAAAACAATAAATAACAAGGCAATCATTAGTTCAGACCTGCTTTCTTTCAACCAAATATTTGGTGCCAACTAGATGACAGATTCTGGAGGAGTAGTGATTGCAGCGATGGCTCTATGATCAGGAGGTCTCGAATTCGATTTCCTACAAAGCGAGCCAAGTTTAATAGTCTCAAACTACAGTTGACTTGGGCTGGTTGTTGATCAGAGGTTAATAGGAGAGAGCCTTTTGAATGTAGGCAAAGGATTACTCCCTCAACATACTCGAAGAAGTTAAGAAATTAAGAAATATGAAAAAAAAAAAAAAAAAAAAAAAAAAATAGTACAAAGGAGTGTTTCTATGATAGAATTCTGCTCTAGGATTGCAATATGGTTGCTGCGTACTGATATAAATCAGAGGAATAAAGAAAAAAATTCCCTACCAATGAGGTGTGGCTGTTTCTTTCACAAGAAAAAGTGAACTTCATGACACGTTATGGAACTTCATGAGAGGCGGAAAGCGTAAATAAATCAAACAACTACATATTAATTACCCTTCAGATATAATTTTGAGGGGATAGTTACCTTCATAGATCTTAAGTCATTTTCAAGGCCATGGCCAACAAGAATGGTTTTGCTATTGAATAACTTCTTCACATAACGTTGAACTTCCTCAAATGAGACCGTTGCTGTTTTCAGATCTGCTTCTGTAATACCGGACCATCTGAAATTAAAACAATTACATTAACCACAGTTTATTTGATACAAATATAAGTGTCGCATGTTACGCAACGCCTGTTTTCTAAATTGTTCCAGAGACAGATTTTTAGTCCATCCTTTTCCCTCTCATTTCTTCTGTCTCTTTCTTAGTTTCAACTTGTCAAGCATTTTAGGCCTTGGCCCGTGTTTGCATACAATCAGACGCACCATCTTACTGATTTAATACTTTTCTTTATCAAAGCACCGGATGGCTGATGCAATTCGCCTCAAAAGTTACCAAACTCTACTCGAGGCTTGTGAGTCTTTGAAAATGAACTTCACTTCCGTTTCAACCACCTTTGGTTTCCAACAATTTAGTGAGGCATTATGTCAATGCCTTTTAGCTCAACTGCAAGTCAGAAATTTTAACATTCCTGTTTAAAATTCAAGTGCAGTGTGATACAACGTTCACGTCAATCTCACATTCCGGTGCTCCTAATACAAATGTGAGAGGTATCTCCAAAATTTGCTTTCCCTCAAAGTATTTTTTTATAATTTTTAATTTGCTGATCCGAATGCTTTTTCAGAAAGTACCGTTCAAAGGCCAACCATCATCTTAACGTGACATGGTGCCAAATCCATCTGGTATCGTCCTTCAAAAGCGACACAGTGTGCAATAAATGAAAACCCTTCAGGTTTATTCCCTTGAGCGCAACAATAAGTTCTTGAGGAAAAAAAGAAAGTCAATGAACAAATATGGTTGGGAATTCTGCTTTGTTTGACAAAGTAAAGAGGCATAAGTAGATTTTCAGGGGCTGAGAAATTTCGAAATTCTGTTAAAAAGGAGATAAAGAATTAAAATGTACTCACTGTGTGATACAGTCCAAGAGAGCTCCCTTAGGTTTGATAAGCTTGTCAAAGACAGTTCTTAGTTTCACATCAATAATTGTTAATCTGGCTAATTCCCTGCCTTTAGTTGTGAAAACCATCTCACAATCTAAGGCATAAACGTTGTTTTCTTTCTCTCCATCATCTGGAGGATCTCTAAGAGTGATGAATCCTGTTAGACATTTTGGATCAACATTGTGACTAGCATGATACTTGGAGGTTATGCAACCAGGAGAGCCTTTTTCTTGTCTGCAGCATTTGTGGCGCACATCTTCGTGATGTCTATTTGCTGAAAAATGAAAATGAATTGTTAGGTCTAGGAAAACATACAAGATGAAAAGATGATGCCTTGATAAAAGATGATAGAAAATAAAAGGAATATTTGAGCCATGGATGTTAATAAACTTAAAATTAGTGTCAGACTCACATCAGTGACTCCTGAATTTGACTTAACGTTTTAAAAATTTGCTAAGATTGACTCAGATTTAAAAGACTGGGTTTTGATTTTTAAGGCCACTGTGTCAAAATCCACAAAAATTCTTGTGTATATTTTAACCTCAAGTGGTGCATTGGCACTGCTAGATATTGTACCAGCACTAAAGCTTAGGCCATGCCTACATGACAGCAGTCCACGGAAATTTCGAGCGAATTAGTTGAATGAACTCAGATCTTGCAGAGTAAGTTATGGCTGGGTTATAATAAGTTCCGGAAACAAGTCTCCCAAAGTTCCGCCTTCACCGTGAACATCGACAAAAAATAAAGAGCAGATCTTCTAATTGCCAGCTCTGGGCTAATCATATTTGTATCTGTGAGCTCTACCTTCACCAAACTATGATAATTCGAAATAAACAAGTGAGTTTCTGACTTGAGTCTGATCACTCCTTGGAATCTTTAACATTCCTGATTTGAGCTTCATGTCCTCTCATATGATCCATATTAAAGGTCACTGTTTCTGGCCTTGCTTTAAACGTATATTGAACGAATAAATATAAGCGAAGAAAAGAAACTTCATTTTTGTGCCAAGATATTGAAGTTATTGGTAAAACCCTGTGTACTATGCTGCTTTTTCCCAAACAATAGATTTTGTCCATCTACTTGTTCACTTTTTATCTTCCGAATTGGAATGCAGTCTCATGGAGTGCCCAGGTCTCATCTTCCTACAGTCACTGACCTAGAACTGAAAAATGCTCAAAAAAGGAACTTTTCGACTTACTTCGATTCCTGATGAACCCTTTACGGGCATGATAGATGCATTTTCCTATTCCCTCAATGGGATATCCATCCTCATCTACTGTGTACGGCTCTGCGCATTTTTCACAGACTCTTCTGCTATCTGTAGAGTAAGGTGGGTCTTTGCGAAGAACATTTTCAGATATGAGAGCACAGCCATAGTTTTCGTGAGGTCGAGGGTACCCATACATGTCTAGATCTTCCTCGGACATCAGGAATTTTGCAAAACACAGGTACAAGTTGTGACCTGTTGAAAGTATTAAAAATTTGTACTTAATGCAAAAATATGAAAAATCTAGGGGTTCATCGATGACTTTCATTCGGTGACGGTCATGATAGTTCAAAGCTCAACCCATTAGACAAACATTTTATAGTTGTTGGCCTGAGGAATTGAGTATTGAACTACCATGACAATGAGGGGACACAAATTAAGCGAGTTTCCATAACTTCTTTATTTTCTTATTCCCTGACTTTCCCTTACCTTTAATCAAAACCTCAAATTTAATTTTTTTCTTTTTAAATTTCTTATTTTACTTTTATTTGAGTTAAGTCTACTTTTGCTAGACTGTGGACAAAAACTCCACTTCCAGAGATTCAAATTAGGAGAAAAGGCACTAACAAATTGTTTGCACTCTCTTAAATGGCACTGACTGAACTAGAAGAAACAACTAGAAGTTGTGAAGTCGATACACTACTCGTAAGATTCCCTGACTTTTCCAATGGATTCCCAGACTTTTCTGGTGTTCATGTCTACCAACACCCTGGTTAGAAACTAGGTAGTTCAGCAAGTTGTCTCAATATTCTTTTCTCTCCAGTCTATCATGAACGCATTGATATTTGAATCAGTGAGAACGAAAACACACCAACTTGAAAAAATGAAAATAATCAAGACACACGCAAAACTGCACAATAGTTCAAGAAGTTAGCACAAGAAAAAGATTTTTGGTGCCGAAAGACAAGTATTCAAGGACACTTTAAAGATCTAAGTTGGAACAGATGCGTTAACTTCAATGACCTTTATGAAAACTGACGCTCTTTATTAAAAAATGAGCATTTTTGAGTTACAGAGTTGGTGTGTTTTTGTTCTCACTGATTCATTTATCTCTTTTCATACCTCAAGTGTTAGTAACATACCCCTATTATACAAGTTTGAAATATTATGAAAATTCATGTTACAGCAAAAATATGAACTCAAAACTTATATAAAATTACTGAATAAAGATCCATCCCATGGTAAGAAATAATTGAACTAATAAAATATATATGGAGAGTGCTCAGCTTTTTCTTACATTGAATTTACCCTTGTAAGGGTAGGAATGATAGGATTCAGGAAAGGAAGGTACTTCCAGAGCTCGACTAAGATGGATTTACCCTGACGTGACTAATAATAGATGTACTTACCATATGTAAAACTATAAGTGTTGAAAGTTAAAACAGCACTCCTTCCTGAAAACAAGAATAAATAATTCCTAATAAAACACTTTTACACTTTCCATAAATAAGTACTAACAAAATTGAATACCTAATAAAAATGGAGAAGAGATGAAAAGAGAAGAAGGCATGTAACACTCGGGCAGCCAAATCATCGGCTGACCGAAA